>NW_027193002.1:0-150000 GCF_949987515.2 Delphinus delphis | reverse complement strand
TTCCTTAAGCCAAATATGGAATAGACAAGAGCTACTCCTTGCTCAACGAAATGGACTCAACACCCCATATTAAACACCTAAGAATGTACCTGAATAGTAAGTATCTTAAAACCTATGGATTGCTATGTCTCCAAAAGAGAATCAAGCGTGTGTACAGGGACATAAACGCAGCAGTGATAGGATTGGAGAGGTTCGATGAACAAATGAAGACCCTTTGAAGTCATATTGCATGGTATCCATTACACGGGTCTCAACTCTCCAGGTTTAAGGTATTCTTCCTTCAACTAAAACATGCATGTGGAACCTAGAGTATGATCAACCATGTGATCGAGAGACGTGTTCAAATATGTCTCAGTTTTCGTACCCTGGTACTCGGGTACAACATTCCAGACGCTTTACTAACACTCAACCCACTTGGAGAGTCAACGCCTTTAACCTCCTGTTTGGCCCAGTTTGCAATTTCTGCGGAAGATGAACAGGAATAGGGAGAACCAATGAGAGACTAGCTGGAGGTGTCTGGACGGGCAAATTTAACTCTCATTTCCCACCAGGAAGAGGAATTAACCAAAGGCTCAGCGTGCCGTGCCGGAACCAGATTAGGGCCTGAAGCCATCCTGCGGTGTTGCGGCCACGTCACATGAAAGCGTATTGAAGAAAGGAGCTCAGGGACACTGTAATTCACAAGCCTGCAGAGTTATAAATGACAGCTATCGTCCAAAAATAGACTGAAGTAAGTCTGCCAAGAGGACTTGAAAGCAGGGCAGAATTGCAGGAAACCAATTTCAGGAGGTAGACTGGAATTGCATTGAAAGCATAGGAAAAGAGGCAGAACGTCCGCAATGATGCACTTGGCCAAAAAGGGCGTATGCGATTTTTCCTGAATATATTCATGAAAAAACGCATACGCCCTTTTTGGCCAACCAAGCAAGCTTGCAAAGGAAATCTGCACTACAATGAAGTCTCACTTTCCCCCAGTCAAACGGGCCATCTGAAAAAAGTGTAAAATCCAGAAAGGCAGGACAGGCCTTGGGGACCTGGGAGCCTTGTTATGCTGATGGGCGGGATGTAAATTGCCAACAGACACTCGGGAGAAGTGTATGGTGTTTCCTGAAACATCGAAAAAACAAAGCAACAGAGCCTAGGGCACTTCCACTTATGGTCCTATAGCTTAGGGAAATTAAAATCAAAAAGACACAGCCACCCCAAAGTTTGGAACGGCTCTGTTTACAAGAACCTCGTTTACCGTACAAGTTCAATATCACAGAAAGTGAAAAATGGATAAAGAACTTGTGGTACTTACGTACAATGCAGTATCACTCAGCAATGAAATCTATGTCATCAGGCCCGTAGCAGCATAATGAGTGGATTCAGGTACGATGATTCTAACTGAAATAAGTCACACAGAAAAAGAAACATCATAAGATATCACTAATACACGGAATGTAAACTTGGCTACAGAGGAACTGAATTCCAAAACAGAACAGGGTCTCAAATCTAGAAAACCAACTTATGCTTGCTTAAGGGGAAAGGTGAGTTGGGGTGCTGCATAAAACCAGAGATTGAAATGAGCACAGATAAAGTTCCTTAAGCCAAATATGGAATAGACAAGAGCTACTCCTTGCTCAACGAAATGGACTCAACACCCCATATTAAACGCCTAAGAATATACCTGACTAGTAAGTATCTTTAAACCTATGTATTGCTATGTCTCCAAAAGAGAATCAAGCGTGTGTACAGGGGCATAAACGCAGCAGTGATAGGATTGGAGAGGTTCGGTGAGCAAATGAAGACCCTTTGATGTCATATTGCATGGTACCCATTCCATGGCTTTCAACTACCCAGGTTTAAGGTATTCTTCCTTCAGCTAAAACATGCATGTGGAACCTAGAGTATGATCAACCATGTGATCGGGAGACGTGTTCAAATATGTCTCAGTTTTTGTACCCTGGTACTCGGGTGCAACATTCCAGATGCTTTACTAACACTCTCCCCACTTGGAGAGTCAGCGCCTTTAACCTCCTGTTTGGCCCAGTTTGCAATTTCTGCGGAAGATGAACAGGAATAGGGAGAACAAATGAGAGACTAGCTGGAGGTGTCTGGACGGGCAAATTTAACTCTCATTTCCCACCAGGAAGAGGAATTAACCAAAGGCTCAGCGTGCCGTGACGGAAGCAGATTAGGGCCTGAAGCCATCCTGCGGTGTTGCGGCCAGCTCACAAGAAAGCGAGTTGAAGAAAGGAGCTCAGGGACACTGTAATTCACAAACCTGCAGAGTTATAAATGACAGCTATCGTCCAAAAATAGACTGAAGTAAGGCTGCCAAGAGGACTTGAACTCAGGGCAGAATTGCAGGAAACCGATTTCAGGAGGTAGACTGGAATTGCATTGAAAGCATAGGAAAAGAGGCAGAACGTCCGCAATGATGCACTTGGCCAAAAAGGGCTTATGCGATTTTTCCTGAATATATTCATGAAAAAACGCATACGCCCTTTTTGGCCAACCAAGCAAGCTTGCAAAGGAACTCTGCACTACAGTGAAGTCTCACTTCCCCTCGGTCAAAAGGGCCATCTGAAAAAAGTGTAAAATCCAGAAAGGCAGGACAGGCCATGGAGAACTGGGAGCCTTGTTATGCTGATGGGCGGGATGTAATTTGCCAACAGACACTCGGGAGAAGTGTATGATGTTTCCTGAAACATCTAAAAAACAAAGCAACAGAGCCTTGGGCACTGCCAATTATGGTCCTATAGCTTAGGGAAATTAAAATCAAAAAGACACAGCCACCCCAAAGTGTAGGACGCCTCTGTTTACAAGAACCTCGTTTACACTACATGTTCAACATCGCAGAAAGTGAAAAATGGATAAAGAACTTGTGGTATTTACTTACGAAGGAATATCACTCAGCAATGAAATCTATGTGATCAGGCCCTTAGCAGCACAATGAGTGGACTCAGGTATGATGATTCTAACTGAAATAAGTCACACAGAAAAAGAAACATCATAAGATATCAGTAATACACGGAATGTAAACTTGGCTACACAGGAACTGAATTACAGAAGAGAACAGGGTCTCAAATTTAGAAAACCAACTTATGCTTGCTTAAGGGGAAAGGTGAGTTGGAGTGCTGCATAAAACCAGAGATTGAAATGAGCACAGATAAAGTTCCTTAAGCCAAATATGGAATAGACAAGAGCTACTCCTTGCTCAATGAAATGGACTCAACACCCCATATTAAAAGCCTAAGAATGTACCTGACTAGTAAGTATCTTAAAAGCTATGGATTGCTATGTCTCCGAAAGAGAATCAAGCATGTGTACAGGGGCATAAACGCAGCAGTGATAGGATTGGAGAGGTTCGGTGAGCAAATGAAGACCCTTTGAAGTCATATTGCATGGTACCCATTCCACGGGTCTCAACTCTGCAGGTTTAAGGAATTCTTCCTTCAGCTAAAACATGCATGTGGAACCCAGAGTATGATCAACCGTGTGAACGGGAGACGTGTTCAAATATGTCTCAGTTTTCCTCCCCTGGTACTCGGGTGCAACATTCCAGACGCTTTACTAACACTCTCCCCACTTGGAGAGTCAGCGCCTTTAACCTCCTGTTTGGCCCAGTTTGCAATTTCTGCGGAAGATGTACAGGAATAGGGAGAACCAATGAGAGACTAGCTGGAGGTGTCTGGACGGGCAAATTTAACTCTCATTTCCCAACAGGAAGAGGAAATAACCAAAGGCTCAGCATGCCGTGCCGGAACCAGATTAGGGCCTGAAGCCATCCTGCGGTGTTGCGGCCTGCTCAAAAGAAAGCGAGTTGAAGAAAGGAGCTCAGGGGCACTGTAATTCACAAACCTGCAGAGTTATAAATGACATCTATCGTCCAAAAATATACTGAAGTAAGGCTGCCAAGAGGACTTGAAAGTGGGGCAGAATTGCAGGAAACCAATTTCAGGAGGTAGACTGGAATTGCATTGAAAGCATAGGAAAAGAGGCAGAACGTCCACAATGATGCACTTGGCCAAACAGGGCGTATGCGTTTTTTCCTGAATATATTCAGGAAAAAACGCATACGCCCTTTTTGGCCAACCAAGCAAGCTTGCAAAGGAAATCTGCACTACAATGAAGTCTCACTTCCCCCCGGTCAAAAGGGCCATCTGAAAAAAGTGTAAAATCCAGAAAGGCAGGACAGGCCATGGAGAACTGGGAGCCTTGTTATGCTGATGGGCGGGATGTAAATTGCCAACAGACACTCGGGAGAAGTGTATGGTGTTTCCTGAAACATCTAAAAAACAAAGCAACAGAGCCTAGGGAACTTCTACATATGGTCCTATAGCTTAGGGAAATTAAAATCAAAAAGACACAGCCACCCCAAAGTTTGGGACGCCTCTGTTTACAAGAACCTCGTTTACAGTACAAGTTCAACATCGCAGAAAGTGAAAAATGGATAAAGAAGTTGTGGTATTTACTTACAAAGCAATATCACTCAGCAATGAAATCTATGTCATCAGGCCCTTAGCAGCACAATGAGTGGATTCAGGTATGATGATTCTAACTGAAATAAGTCACACAGAAAAAGAAACATCATAAGATATCAGTAATACACGGAATGTAAACTTGGCTACACAGGAACTGAATTACAGAACAGAACAGGGTCTCAAATTTAGAAAACAATCTTATGCTTGCTTAAGGGGAAAGGTGAGTTGGGGTGCTGCATAAAACCAGAGATTGAAATGAGCACAGATAAAGTTCCTTAAGCCAAATATGGAATAGACAAGAGCTACTGCTTGCTCAACGAAATGGACTCAACACCGCATATTAAACGCCTAAGAATGTACCTGACTAGTAACTATCTTAAAAGCTATGGATTGCTATGTCTCCGAAAGAGAATCAAGCATGTGTACAGGGGCATAAACGCAGCAGTGATAGGATTGGAGAGGTTCGGTGAGCAAATGAAGACCCTTTGAAGTCATATTGCATGGTACCCATTCCACGGGGTTCAACTACCCAGGTTTAAGGTATTCTTCCTTCAGCTAAAACATGCATGTGGAACCTAGAGTATGATCAACCGTGTGATCGGGAGACGTGTTCAAATATGTCTCAGTTTTCCTCCCCTGGTACTCGGGTGCAACATTCCAGACGCTTTACTAACACTCTCCCCACTTGGAGAGTCAGCGCCTTTAACCTCCTGTTTGGCCCAGTTTGCAATTTCTGCGGAAGATGTACAGGAATAGGGAGAACCAATGAGAGACTAGCTGGAGGTGTCTGGACGGGCAAATTTAACTCTCATTTCCCAACAGGAAGAGGAAATAACCAAAGGCTCAGCATGCCGTGCCGGAACCAGATTAGGGCCTGAAGCCATCCTGCGGTGTTGCGGCCTGCTCAAAAGAAAGCGAGTTGAAGAAAGGAGCTCAGGGGCACTGTAATTCACAAACCTGCAGAGTTATAAATGACATCTATCGTCCAAAAATATACTGAAGTAAGGCTGCCAAGAGGACTTGAAAGTGGGGCAGAATTGCAGGAAACCAATTTCAGGAGGTAGACTGGAATTGCATTGAAAGCATAGGAAAAGAGGCAGAACGTCCACAATGATGCACTTGGCCAAACAGGGCGTATGCGTTTTTTCCTGAATATATTCAGGAAAAAACGCATACGCCCTTTTTGGCCAACCAAGCAAGCTTGCAAAGGAAATCTGCACTACAATGAAGTCTCACTTCCCCCCGGTCAAAAGGGCCATCTGAAAAAAGTGTAAAATCCAGAAAGGCAGGACAGGCCATGGAGAACTGGGAGCCTTGTTATGCTGATGGGCGGGATGTAAATTGCCAACAGACACTCGGGAGAAGTGTATGGTGTTTCCTGAAACATCTAAAAAACAAAGCAACAGAGCCTAGGGAACTTCTACATATGGTCCTATAGCTTAGGGAAATTAAAATCAAAAAGACACAGCCACCCCAAAGTTTGGGACGCCTCTGTTTACAAGAACCTCGTTTACAGTACAAGTTCAACATCGCAGAAAGTGAAAAATGGATAAAGAAGTTGTGGTATTTACTTACAAAGCAATATCACTCAGCAATGAAATCTATGTCATCAGGCCCTTAGCAGCACAATGAGTGGATTCAGGTATGATGATTCTAACTGAAATAAGTCACACAGAAAAAGAAACATCATAAGATATCAGTAATACACGGAATGTAAACTTGGCTACACAGGAACTGAATTACAGAACAGAACAGGGTCTCAAATTTAGAAAACAATCTTATGCTTGCTTAAGGGGAAAGGTGAGTTGGGGTGCTGCATAAAACCAGAGATTGAAATGAGCACAGATAAAGTTCCTTAAGCCAAATATGGAATAGACAAGAGCTACTGCTTGCTCAACGAAATGGACTCAACACCGCATATTAAACGCCTAATAATGTACCTGACTAGTAACTATCTTAAAAGCTATGGATTGCTATGTCTCCGAAAGAGAATCAAGCATGTGTACAGGGGCATAAACGCAGCAGTGATAGGATTGGAGAGGTTCGGTGAGCAAATGAAGACCCTTTGAAGTCATATTGCATGGTACCCATTCCACGGGTTTCAACTACCCAGGTTTAAGGTATTCTTCCTTCAGCTAAAACATGCATGTGGAACCTAGAGTATGATCAACCGTGTGATCGGGAGACGTGTTCAAATATGTCTCAGTTTTCGTACCCTGGTACTCAGGTGCAACATTCCAGATGCTTTACTAACACTCTCCCGACTTGGAGAGTCAGTCCCTTTAACCTCCTGTTTGGCCCAGTTTGCAATTTCTGTGGAAGATGAACAGGAATAGCGAGAACCAATGAGAGACTAGCTGGAGGTGTCTGGACGGGCAAATTTAACTCTCATTTCCCACCAGGAAGAGGAATTAACCAAAGGCTCAGCGTGCCGTGCTGGAACCAGATTAGGGCCTGAAGCCATCATGCGGTGTTGCGGCCAGGTCACAAGAAAGCGAGTTGAAGAAAGGAGCTCAGGGGCACTGTAATTCACAAACCTGCAGAGTTATAAATGACAGCTATCGTCCAAAAATAGACTGAAGTAAGGCTGCCAAGAGGACTTGAAAGCGGGGCAGAATTGCAGGAAACCGATTTCAGGAGGTAGACTGGAATTGCATTGAAAGCATAGGAAAAGAGGCAGAACGTCCACAATGATGCACTTGGCCAAAAAGGGCGTATGCGTTTTATCCTGAATATATTCAGGCAAAAACGCATACGCCCTTTTTGGTCAACCAAGCAAGCTTGCAAAGGAAATCTGCACTACAATGAAGTCTCACTTCCCCCCAGTCAAAAGGGCCATCTGAAAAAAGTGTACAATCCAGAAAGGCAGGACAGGCCATGGAGAACTGGGAGCCTTGTTATGCTGATGGGCGGGATGTAAATTGCCAACAGACACTCGGGAGAAGTGTATGGTGTTTCCTGAAACATCTAAAAAACAAAGCAACAGAGCCTAGGGCACTTCCACTTATGGTCCTATAGCTTAGGGAAATTAAAATCAAAAACACACAGCCACCCCAAAGTTTGGGACGCCTCTGTTTACAAGAACCTCGTTTACCGTACAAGTTCAATATCACAGAAAGTGAAAAATGGATAAAGAACTTGTGGTACTTATGTACAATGCAGTATCACTCAGCAATGAAATCTATGTCATCAGGCCCGTAGCAGCATAATGAGTTGATTCAGGTACGATGATTCTAACTGAAATAAGTCACACAGAAAAAGAAACATCATAAGATATCACTAATACACAGAATGTAAACTTGGCTACACAGGAACAGAATTCCAAAACAGAACAGGGTCTCAAATTTAGAAAAGCAACTTATGCTTGCTTAAGGGTAAAGGTGAGTTGGGGTGCTGCATAAAACCAGAGATTGCCATGAGCACAGATAAAGTTCCTTAAGCCAAATATGGAATAGACAAGAGCTACTCCTTGCTCAACGAAATGGACTCAACACCCCATATTAAACGCCTAAGAATATACCTGACTAGTAAGTATCTTTAAACCTATGTATTGCTATGTCTCCAAAAGAGAATCAAGCGTGTGTACAGGGGCATAAACGCAGCAGTGATAGGATTGGAGAGGTTCGGTGAGCAAATGAAGACCCTTTGATGTCATATTGCATGGTACCCATTCCATGGCTTTCAACTACCCAGGTTTAAGGTATTCTTCCTTCAGCTAAAACATGCATGTGGAACCTAGAGTATGATCAACCATGTGATCGGGAGACGTGTTCAAATATGTCTCAGTTTTTGTACCCTGGTACTCGGGTGCAACATTCCAGATGCTTTACTAACACTCTCCCCACTTGGAGAGTCAGCGCCTTTAACCTCCTGTTTGGCCCAGTTTGCAATTTCTGCGGAAGATGAACAGGAATAGGGAGAACAAATGAGAGACTAGCTGGAGGTGTCTGGACGGGCAAATTTAACTCTCATTTCCCACCAGGAAGAGGAATTAACCAAAGGCTCAGCGTGCCGTGACGGAAGCAGATTAGGGCCTGAAGCCATCCTGCGGTGTTGCGGCCAGCTCACAAGAAAGCGAGTTGAAGAAAGGAGCTCAGGGACACTGTAATTCACAAACCTGCAGAGTTATAAATGACAGCTATCGTCCAAAAATAGACTGAAGTAAGGCTGCCAAGAGGACTTGAACTCAGGGCAGAATTGCAGGAAACCGATTTCAGGAGGTAGACTGGAATTGCATTGAAAGCATAGGAAAAGAGGCAGAACGTCCGCAATGATGCACTTGGCCAAAAAGGGCTTATGCGATTTTTCCTGAATATATTCATGAAAAAACGCATACGCCCTTTTTGGCCAACCAAGCAAGCTTGCAAAGGAACTCTGCACTACAGTGAAGTCTCACTTCCCCTCGGTCAAAAGGGCCATCTGAAAAAAGTGTAAAATCCAGAAAGGCAGGACAGGCCATGGAGAACTGGGAGCCTTGTTATGCTGATGGGCGGGATGTAATTTGCCAACAGACACTCGGGAGAAGTGTATGATGTTTCCTGAAACATCTAAAAAACAAAGCAACAGAGCCTTGGGCACTGCCAATTATGGTCCTATAGCTTAGGGAAATTAAAATCAAAAAGACACAGCCACCCCAAAGTTTAGGACGCCTCTGTTTACAAGAACCTCGTTTACACTACATGTTCAACATCGCAGAAAGTGAAAAATGGATAAAGAACTTGTGGTATTTACTTACGAAGGAATATCACTCAGCAATGAAATCTATGTGATCAGGCCCTTAGCAGCACAATGAGTGGACTCAGGTATGATGATTCTAACTGAAATAAGTCACACAGAAAAAGAAACATCATAAGATATCAGTAATACACGGAATGTAAACTTGGCTACACAGGAACTGAATTACAGAAGAGAACAGGGTCTCAAATTTAGAAAACCAACTTATGCTTGCTTAAGGGGAAAGGTGAGTTGGAGTGCTGCATAAAACCAGAGATTGAAATGAGCACAGATAAAGTTCCTTAAGCCAAATATGGAATAGACAAGAGCTACTCCTTGCTCAATGAAATGGACTCAACACCCCATATTAAAAGCCTAAGAATGTACCTGACTAGTAAGTATCTTAAAAGCTATGGATTGCTATGTCTCCGAAAGAGAATCAAGCATGTGTACAGGGGCATAAACGCAGCAGTGATAGGATTGGAGAGGTTCGGTGAGCAAATGAAGACCCTTTGAAGTCATATTGCATGGTACCCATTCCACGGGTCTCAACTCTGCAGGTTTAAGGAATTCTTCCTTCAGCTAAAACATGCATGTGGAACCCAGAGTATGATCAACCGTGTGAACGGGAGACGTGTTCAAATATGTCTCAGTTTTCCTCCCCTGGTACTCGGGTGCAACATTCCAGACGCTTTACTAACACTCTCCCCACTTGGAGAGTCAGCGCCTTTAACCTCCTGTTTGGCCCAGTTTGCAATTTCTGCGGAAGATGTACAGGAATAGGGAGAACCAATGAGAGACTAGCTGGAGGTGTCTGGACGGGCAAATTTAACTCTCATTTCCCAACAGGAAGAGGAAATAACCAAAGGCTCAGCATGCCGTGCCGGAACCAGATTAGGGCCTGAAGCCATCCTGCGGTGTTGCGGCCTGCTCAAAAGAAAGCGAGTTGAAGAAAGGAGCTCAGGGGCACTGTAATTCACAAACCTGCAGAGTTATAAATGACAGCTATCGTCCAAAAATATACTGAAGTAAGGCTGCCAAGAGGACTTGAAAGTGGGGCAGAATTGCAGGAAACCAATTTCAGGAGGTAGACTGGAATTGCATTGAAAGCATAGGAAAAGAGGCAGAACGTCCACAATGATGCACTTGGCCAAACAGGGCGTATGCGTTTTTTCCTGAATATATTCAGGAAAAAACGCATACGCCCTTTTTGGCCAACCAAGCAAGCTTGCAAAGGAAATCTGCACTACAATGAAGTCTCACTTCCCCCCGGTCAAAAGGGCCATCTGAAAAAAGTGTAAAATCCAGAAAGGCAGGACAGGCCATGGAGAACTGGGAGCCTTGTTATGCTGATGGGCGGGATGTAAATTGCCAACAGACACTCGGGAGAAGTGTATGGTGTTTCCTGAAACATCTAAAAAACAAAGCAACAGAGCCTAGGGAACTTCTACATATGGTCCTATAGCTTAGGGAAATTAAAATCAAAAAGACACAGCCACCCCAAAGTTTGGGACGCCTCTGTTTACAAGAACCTCGTTTACAGTACAAGTTCAACATCGCAGAAAGTGAAAAATGGATAAAGAAGTTGTGGTATTTACTTACAAAGCAATATCACTCAGCAATGAAATCTATGTCATCAGGCCCTTAGCAGCACAATGAGTGGATTCAGGTATGATGATTCTAACTGAAATAAGTCACACAGAAAAAGAAACATCATAAGATATCAGTAATACACGGAATGTAAACTTGGCTACACAGGAACTGAATTACAGAACAGAACAGGGTCTCAAATTTAGAAAACAATCTTATGCTTGCTTAAGGGGAAAGGTGAGTTGGGGTGCTGCATAAAACCAGAGATTGAAATGAGCACAGATAAAGTTCCTTAAGCCAAATATGGAATAGACAAGAGCTACTGCTTGCTCAACGAAATGGACTCAACACCGCATATTAAACGCCTAAGAATGTACCTGACTAGTAACTATCTTAAAAGCTATGGATTGCTATGTCTCCGAAAGAGAATCAAGCATGTGTACAGGGGCATAAACGCAGCAGTGATAGGATTGGAGAGGTTCGGTGAGCAAATGAAGACCCTTTGAAGTCATATTGCATGGTACCCATTCCACGGGGTTCAACTACCCAGGTTTAAGGTATTCTTCCTTCAGCTAAAACATGCATGTGGAACCTAGAGTATGATCAACCGTGTGATCGGGAGACGTGTTCAAATATGTCTCAGTTTTCCTCCCCTGGTACTCGGGTGCAACATTCCAGACGCTTTACTAACACTCTCCCCACTTGGAGAGTCAGCGCCTTTAACCTCCTGTTTGGCCCAGTTTGCAATTTCTGCGGAAGATGTACAGGAATAGGGAGAACCAATGAGAGACTAGCTGGAGGTGTCTGGACGGGCAAATTTAACTCTCATTTCCCAACAGGAAGAGGAAATAACCAAAGGCTCAGCATGCCGTGCCGGAACCAGATTAGGGCCTGAAGCCATCCTGCGGTGTTGCGGCCTGCTCAAAAGAAAGCGAGTTGAAGAAAGGAGCTCAGGGGCACTGTAATTCACAAACCTGCAGAGTTATAAATGACATCTATCGTCCAAAAATATACTGAAGTAAGGCTGCCAAGAGGACTTGAAAGTGGGGCAGAATTGCAGGAAACCAATTTCAGGAGGTAGACTGGAATTGCATTGAAAGCATAGGAAAAGAGGCAGAACGTCCACAATGATGCACTTGGCCAAACAGGGCGTATGCGTTTTTTCCTGAATATATTCAGGAAAAAACGCATACGCCCTTTTTGGCCAACCAAGCAAGCTTGCAAAGGAAATCTGCACTACAATGAAGTCTCACTTCCCCCCGGTCAAAAGGGCCATCTGAAAAAAGTGTAAAATCCAGAAAGGCAGGACAGGCCATGGAGAACTGGGAGCCTTGTTATGCTGATGGGCGGGATGTAAATTGCCAACAGACACTCGGGAGAAGTGTATGGTGTTTCCTGAAACATCTAAAAAACAAAGCAACAGAGCCTAGGGAACTTCTACATATGGTCCTATAGCTTAGGGAAATTAAAATCAAAAAGACACAGCCACCCCAAAGTTTGGGACGCCTCTGTTTACAAGAACCTCGTTTACAGTACAAGTTCAACATCGCAGAAAGTGAAAAATGGATAAAGAAGTTGTGGTATTTACTTACAAAGCAATATCACTCAGCAATGAAATCTATGTCATCAGGCCCTTAGCAGCACAATGAGTGGATTCAGGTATGATGATTCTAACTGAAATAAGTCACACAGAAAAAGAAACATCATAAGATATCAGTAATACACGGAATGTAAACTTGGCTACACAGGAACTGAATTACAGAACAGAACAGGGTCTCAAATTTAGAAAACAATCTTATGCTTGCTTAAGGGGAAAGGTGAGTTGGGGTGCTGCATAAAACCAGAGATTGAAATGAGCACAGATAAAGTTCCTTAAGCCAAATATGGAATAGACAAGAGCTACTGCTTGCTCAACGAAATGGACTCAACACCGCATATTAAACGCCTAATAATGTACCTGACTAGTAACTATCTTAAAAGCTATGGATTGCTATGTCTCCGAAAGAGAATCAAGCATGTGTACAGGGGCATAAACGCAGCAGTGATAGGATTGGAGAGGTTCGGTGAGCAAATGAAGACCCTTTGAAGTCATATTGCATGGTACCCATTCCACGGGTTTCAACTACCCAGGTTTAAGGTATTCTTCCTTCAGCTAAAACATGCATGTGGAACCTAGAGTATGATCAACCGTGTGATCGGGAGACGTGTTCAAATATGTCTCAGTTTTCGTACCCTGGTACTCAGGTGCAACATTCCAGATGCTTTACTAACACTCTCCCGACTTGGAGAGTCAGTCCCTTTAACCTCCTGTTTGGCCCAGTTTGCAATTTCTGTGGAAGATGAACAGGAATAGCGAGAACCAATGAGAGACTAGCTGGAGGTGTCTGGACGGGCAAATTTAACTCTCATTTCCCACCAGGAAGAGGAATTAACCAAAGGCTCAGCGTGCCGTGCTGGAACCAGATTAGGGCCTGAAGCCATCATGCGGTGTTGCGACCAGGTCACAAGAAAGCGAGTTGAAGAAAGGAGCTCAGGGGCACTGTAATTCACAAACCTGCAGAGTTATAAATGACAGCTATCGTCCAAAAATAGACTGAAGTAAGGCTGCCAAGAGGACTTGAAAGCGAGGCAGAATTGCAGGAAACCGATTTCAGGAGGTAGACTGGAATTGCATTGAAAGCATAGGAAAAGAGGCAGAACGTCCACAATGATGCACTTGGCCAAAAAGGGCGTATGCGTTTTATCCTGAATATATTCAGGCAAAAACGCATACGCCCTTTTTGGTCAACCAAGCAAGCTTGCAAAGGAAATCTGCACTACAATGAAGTCTCACTTCCCCCCAGTCAAAAGGGCCATCTGAAAAAAGTGTACAATCCAGAAAGGCAGGACAGGCCATGGAGAACTGGGAGCCTTGTTATGCTGATGGGCGGGATGTAAATTGCCAACAGACACTCGGGAGAAGTGTATGGTGTTTCCTGAAACATCTAAAAAACAAAGCAACAGAGCCTAGGGCACTTCCACTTATGGTCCTATAGCTTAGGGAAATTAAAATCAAAAACACACAGCCACCCCAAAGTTTGGGACGCCTCTGTTTACAAGAACCTCGTTTACCGTACAAGTTCAATATCACAGAAAGTGAAAAATGGATAAAGAACTTGTGGTACTTATGTACAATGCAGTATCACTCAGCAATGAAATCTATGTCATCAGGCCCGTAGCAGCATAATGAGTTGATTCAGGTACGATGATTCTAACTGAAATAAGTCACACAGAAAAAGAAACATCATAAGATATCACTAATACACAGAATGTAAACTTGGCTACACAGGAACAGAATTCCAAAACAGAACAGGGTCTCAAATTTAGAAAAGCAACTTATGCTTGCTTAAGGGTAAAGGTGAGTTGGGGTGCTGCATAAAACCAGAGATTGCCATGAGCACAGATAAAGTTCCTTAAGCCAAATATGGAATAGACAAGAGCTACTCCTTGCTCAACGAAATGGACTCAACACCCCATATTAAACGCCTAAGAATATACCTGACTAGTAAGTATCTTTAAACCTATGTATTGCTATGTCTCCAAAAGAGAATCAAGCGTGTGTACAGGGGCATAAACGCAGCAGTGATAGGATTGGAGAGGTTCGGTGAGCAAATGAAGACCCTTTGATGTCATATTGCATGGTACCCATTCCATGGCTTTCAACTACCCAGGTTTAAGGTATTCTTCCTTCAGCTAAAACATGCATGTGGAACCTAGAGTATGATCAACCATGTGATCGGGAGACGTGTTCAAATATGTCTCAGTTTTTGTACCCTGGTACTCGGGTGCAACATTCCAGATGCTTTACTAACACTCTCCCCACTTGGAGAGTCAGCGCCTTTAACCTCCTGTTTGGCCCAGTTTGCAATTTCTGCGGAAGATGAACAGGAATAGGGAGAACAAATGAGAGACTAGCTGGAGGTGTCTGGACGGGCAAATTTAACTCTCATTTCCCACCAGGAAGAGGAATTAACCAAAGGCTCAGCGTGCCGTGACGGAAGCAGATTAGGGCCTGAAGCCATCCTGCGGTGTTGCGGCCAGCTCACAAGAAAGCGAGTTGAAGAAAGGAGCTCAGGGACACTGTAATTCACAAACCTGCAGAGTTATAAATGACAGCTATCGTCCAAAAATAGACTGAAGTAAGGCTGCCAAGAGGACTTGAACTCAGGGCAGAATTGCAGGAAACCGATTTCAGGAGGTAGACTGGAATTGCATTGAAAGCATAGGAAAAGAGGCAGAACGTCCGCAATGATGCACTTGGCCAAAAAGGGCTTATGCGATTTTTCCTGAATATATTCATGAAAAAAACGCATACGCCCTTTTTGGCCAACCAAGCAAGCTTGCAAAGGAACTCTGCACTACAGTGAAGTCTCACTTCCCCTCGGTCAAAAGGGCCATCTGAAAAAAGTGTAAAATCCAGAAAGGCAGGACAGGCCATGGAGAACTGGGAGCCTTGTTATGCTGATGGGCGGGATGTAATTTGCCAACAGACACTCGGGAGAAGTGTATGATGTTTCCTGAAACATCTAAAAACAAAGCAACAGAGCCTTGGGCACTGCCAATTATGGTCCTATAGCTTAGGGAAATTAAAATCAAAAAGACACAGCCACCCCAAAGTTTAGGACGCCTCTGTTTACAAGAACCTCGTTTACACTACATGTTCAACATCGCAGAAAGTGAAAAATGGATAAAGAACTTGTGGTATTTACTTACGAAGGAATATCACTCAGCAATGAAATCTATGTGATCAGGCCCTTAGCAGCACAATGAGTGGACTCAGGTATGATGATTCTAACTGAAATAAGTCACACAGAAAAAGAAACATCATAAGATATCAGTAATACACGGAATGTAAACTTGGCTACACAGGAACTGAATTACAGAAGAGAACAGGGTCTCAAATTTAGAAAACCAACTTATGCTTGCTTAAGGGGAAAGGTGAGTTGGAGTGCTGCATAAAACCAGAGATTGAAATGAGCACAGATAAAGTTCCTTAAGCCAAATATGGAATAGACAAGAGCTACTCCTTGCTCAATGAAATGGACTCAACACCCCATATTAAAAGCCTAAGAATGTACCTGACTAGTAAGTATCTTAAAAGCTATGGATTGCTATGTCTCCGAAAGAGAATCAAGCATGTGTACAGGGGCATAAACGCAGCAGTGATAGGATTGGAGAGGTTCGGTGAGCAAATGAAGACCCTTTGAAGTCATATTGCATGGTACCCATTCCACGGGTCTCAACTCTGCAGGTTTAAGGAATTCTTCCTTCAGCTAAAACATGCATGTGGAACCCAGAGTATGATCAACCGTGTGAACGGGAGACGTGTTCAAATATGTCTCAGTTTTCCTCCCCTGGTACTCGGGTGCAACATTCCAGACGCTTTACTAACACTCTCCCCACTTGGAGAGTCAGCGCCTTTAACCTCCTGTTTGGCCCAGTTTGCAATTTCTGCGGAAGATGTACAGGAATAGGGAGAACCAATGAGAGACTAGCTGGAGGTGTCTGGACGGGCAAATTTAACTCTCATTTCCCAACAGGAAGAGGAAATAACCAAAGGCTCAGCATGCCGTGCCGGAACCAGATTAGGGCCTGAAGCCATCCTGCGGTGTTGCGGCCTGCTCAAAAGAAAGCGAGTTGAAGAAAGGAGCTCAGGGGCACTGTAATTCACAAACCTGCAGAGTTATAAATGACAGCTATCGTCCAAAAATATACTGAAGTAAGGCTGCCAAGAGGACTTGAAAGTGGGGCAGAATTGCAGGAAACCAATTTCAGGAGGTAGACTGGAATTGCATTGAAAGCATAGGAAAAGAGGCAGAACGTCCACAATGATGCACTTGGCCAAACAGGGCGTATGCGTTTTTTCCTGAATATATTCAGGAAAAAACGCATACGCCCTTTTTGGCCAACCAAGCAAGCTTGCAAAGGAAATCTGCACTACAATGAAGTCTCACTTCCCCCCGGTCAAAAGGGCCATCTGAAAAAAGTGTAAAATCCAGAAAGGCAGGACAGGCCATGGAGAACTGGGAGCCTTGTTATGCTGATGGGCGGGATGTAAATTGCCAACAGACACTCGGGAGAAGTGTATGGTGTTTCCTGAAACATCTAAAAAACAAAGCAACAGAGCCTAGGGAACTTCTACATATGGTCCTATAGCTTAGGGAAATTAAAATCAAAAAGACACAGCCACCCCAAAGTTTGGGACGCCTCTGTTTACAAGAACCTCGTTTACAGTACAAGTTCAACATCGCAGAAAGTGAAAAATGGATAAAGAAGTTGTGGTATTTACTTACAAAGCAATATCACTCAGCAATGAAATCTATGTCATCAGGCCCTTAGCAGCACAATGAGTGGATTCAGGTATGATGATTCTAACTGAAATAAGTCACACAGAAAAAGAAACATCATAAGATATCAGTAATACACGGAATGTAAACTTGGCTACACAGGAACTGAATTACAGAACAGAACAGGGTCTCAAATTTAGAAAACAATCTTATGCTTGCTTAAGGGGAAAGGTGAGTTGGGGTGCTGCATAAAACCAGAGATTGAAATGAGCACAGATAAAGTTCCTTAAGCCAAATATGGAATAGACAAGAGCTACTGCTTGCTCAACGAAATGGACTCAACACCGCATATTAAACGCCTAAGAATGTACCTGACTAGTAACTATCTTAAAAGCTATGGATTGCTATGTCTCCGAAAGAGAATCAAGCATGTGTACAGGGGCATAAACGCAGCAGTGATAGGATTGGAGAGGTTCGGTGAGCAAATGAAGACCCTTTGAAGTCATATTGCATGGTACCCATTCCACGGGGTTCAACTACCCAGGTTTAAGGTATTCTTCCTTCAGCTAAAACATGCATGTGGAACCTAGAGTATGATCAACCGTGTGATCGGGAGACGTGTTCAAATATGTCTCAGTTTTCCTCCCCTGGTACTCGGGTGCAACATTCCAGACGCTTTACTAACACTCTCCCCACTTGGAGAGTCAGCGCCTTTAACCTCCTGTTTGGCCCAGTTTGCAATTTCTGCGGAAGATGTACAGGAATAGGGAGAACCAATGAGAGACTAGCTGGAGGTGTCTGGACGGGCAAATTTAACTCTCATTTCCCAACAGGAAGAGGAAATAACCAAAGGCTCAGCATGCCGTGCCGGAACCAGATTAGGGCCTGAAGCCATCCTGCGGTGTTGCGGCCTGCTCAAAAGAAAGCGAGTTGAAGAAAGGAGCTCAGGGGCACTGTAATTCACAAACCTGCAGAGTTATAAATGACATCTATCGTCCAAAAATATACTGAAGTAAGGCTGCCAAGAGGACTTGAAAGTGGGGCAGAATTGCAGGAAACCAATTTCAGGAGGTATACTGGAATTGCATTGAAAGCATAGGAAAAGAGGCAGAACGTCCACAATGATGCACTTGGCCAAACAGGGCGTATGCGTTTTTTCCTGAATATATTCAGGAAAAAACGCATACGCCCTTTTTGGCCAACCAAGCAAGCTTGCAAAGGAAATCTGCACTACAATGAAGTCTCACTTCCCCCCGGTCAAAAGGGCCATCTGAAAAAAGTGTAAAATCCAGAAAGGCAGGACAGGCCATGGAGAACTGGGAGCCTTGTTATGCTGATGGGCGGGATGTAAATTGCCAACAGACACTCGGGAGAAGTGTATGGTGTTTCCTGAAACATCTAAAAAACAAAGCAACAGAGCCTAGGGAACTTCTACATATGGTCCTATAGCTTAGGGAAATTAAAATCAAAAAGACACAGCCACCCCAAAGTTTGGGACGCCTCTGTTTACAAGAACCTCGTTTACAGTACAAGTTCAACATCGCAGAAAGTGAAAAATGGATAAAGAAGTTGTGGTATTTACTTACAAAGCAATATCACTCAGCAATGAAATCTATGTCATCAGGCCCTTAGCAGCACAATGAGTGGATTCAGGTATGATGATTCTAACTGAAATAAGTCACACAGAAAAAGAAACATCATAAGATATCAGTAATACACGGAATGTAAACTTGGCTACACAGGAACTGAATTACAGAACAGAACAGGGTCTCAAATTTAGAAAACAATCTTATGCTTGCTTAAGGGGAAAGGTGAGTTGGGGTGCTGCATAAAACCAGAGATTGAAATGAGCACAGATAAAGTTCCTTAAGCCAAATATGGAATAGACAAGAGCTACTGCTTGCTCAACGAAATGGACTCAACACCGCATATTAAACGCCTAATAATGTACCTGACTAGTAACTATCTTAAAAGCTATGGATTGCTATGTCTCCGAAAGAGAATCAAGCATGTGTACAGGGGCATAAACGCAGCAGTGATAGGATTGGAGAGGTTCGGTGAGCAAATGAAGACCCTTTGAAGTCATATTGCATGGTACCCATTCCACGGGTTTCAACTACCCAGGTTTAAGGTATTCTTCCTTCAGCTAAAACATGCATGTGGAACCTAGAGTATGATCAACCGTGTGATCGGGAGACGTGTTCAAATATGTCTCAGTTTTCGTACCCTGGTACTCAGGTGCAACATTCCAGATGCTTTACTAACACTCTCCCGACTTGGAGAGTCAGTCCCTTTAACCTCCTGTTTGGCCCAGTTTGCAATTTCTGTGGAAGATGAACAGGAATAGCGAGAACCAATGAGAGACTAGCTGGAGGTGTCTGGACGGGCAAATTTAACTCTCATTTCCCACCAGGAAGAGGAATTAACCAAAGGCTCAGCGTGCCGTGCTGGAACCAGATTAGGGCCTGAAGCCATCATGCGGTGTTGCGGCCAGGTCACAAGAAAGCGAGTTGAAGAAAGGAGCTCAGGGGCACTGTAATTCACAAACCTGCAGAGTTATAAATGACAGCTATCGTCCAAAAATAGACTGAAGTAAGGCTGCCAAGAGGACTTGAAAGCGGGGCAGAATTGCAGGAAACCGATTTCAGGAGGTAGACTGGAATTGCATTGAAAGCATAGGAAAAGAGGCAGAACGTCCACAATGATGCACTTGGCCAAAAAGGGCGTATGCGTTTTATCCTGAATATATTCAGGCAAAAACGCATACGCCCTTTTTGGTCAACCAAGCAAGCTTGCAAAGGAAATCTGCACTACAATGAAGTCTCACTTCCCCCCAGTCAAAAGGGCCATCTGAAAAAAGTGTACAATCCAGAAAGGCAGGACAGGCCATGGAGAACTGGGAGCCTTGTTATGCTGATGGACGGGATGTAAATTGCCAACAGACACTCGGGAGAAGTGTATGGTGTTTCCTGAAACATCTAAAAAACAAAGCAACAGAGCCTAGGGCACTTCCACTTATGGTCCTATAGCTTAGGGAAATTAAAATCAAAAACACACAGCCACCCCAAAGTTTGGGACGCCTCTGTTTACAAGAACCTCGTTTACCGTACAAGTTCAATATCACAGAAAGTGAAAAATGGATAAAGAACTTGTGGTACTTATGTACAATGCAGTATCACTCAGCAATGAAATCTATGTCATCAGGCCCGTAGCAGCATAATGAGTTGATTCAGGTACGATGATTCTAACTGAAATAAGTCACACAGAAAAAGAAACATCATAAGATATCACTAATACACAGAATGTAAACTTGGCTACACAGGAACAGAATTCCAAAACAGAACAGGGTCTCAAATTTAGAAAAGCAACTTATGCTTGCTTAAGGGTAAAGGTGAGTTGGGGTGCTGCATAAAACCAGAGATTGCCATGAGCACAGATAAAGTTCCTTAAGCCAAATATGGAATAGACAAGAGCTACTCCTTGCTCAATGAAATGGACTCAACACCCCATATTAAACGCCTAAGAATGTACCTGACTAGTAAGTATCTTAAAACCTATGGATTGCTATGTCTCCGAAAGAGAATCAAGCGTGTGTACAGGGGCGTAAATGCAGCAGTGATAGGATTGGAGAGGTTTGGTGAGCAAATGAAGACCCTTTGAAGTCATATTGCATGGTACCCATTCCACGGGTCTCAACTCTGCAGGTTTAAAGTATTCTTCCTTCAGCTAAAACATGCATGTGGAACCCAGAGTATGATCAACTGGGTGAACGGGAGACGTGTTCAAATATGTCTCAGTTTTTCTCCCCTGGTACTCGGGTGCAACATTCCAGACGGTTTACTAACACTCTCCCCACTTGGAGAGTCAGCGCCTTTAACCTCCTGTTTGGCCCAGTTTGCAATTTCTGCGGAAGATGAACAGGAATAGCGAGAACCAATGAGAGGCTAGCTGGAGGTGTCTGGACGGGCAAATTTAACTCTCATTTCCCACCAGGATGAGGAAATAACCAAAGGCTCAGCGTGCCGTGCCGGAACCACATTAGGGCCTGAATCCGTCCTGCGGTGTTGCGGCCTGCTCAAAAGAAAGCGAGTTGAAGAAAGGAGCTCAGGGGCACTGTAATTCACAAACATGCAGAGTTATAAATGACAGCTATCGTCCAAAAATATACTGAACTAAGGCTGCCAAGAGGACTTGAAAGCGGGGCAGAATTGCAGGAAACCGATCTCAGGAGGTAGACTGGAATTGCATTTCAAGCATAGGAAAGGAGGCAGAACGTCCACAATGATGCACTTGGCCAAAAAGGGCATATGCGTTTTTTCCTGAATATATTCAGGAAAAAACGCATACGCCCTTTTTGGCCAACCAAGCAAGCTTGCAAAGGAAATCTGCACTACAATGAAGTCTCACTTCCCCCCGGTCAAAAGGGCCACCTGAAAAAAGTGTAAAATCCAGAAAGGCAGGACAGGCCATGGAGAACTGGGAGACTTGTTATGCTGATGGGCGGGATGTAAATTGCCAACAGACACTCGGGAGAAGTGTATGGTGTTTCCTGAAACATCTAAAAAACAAAGCAACAGAGCCTAGGGCACTTCCACTTATGGTCCTATAGCTTAGGGAAATTAAAATCAAAAAGACACAGCCACCCCAAATTTTGGGACGCCTCTGTTTACAAGAACCTCATTTACCGTACAAGTTCAATATCACAGAATGTGAAAAATGGATAAAGAACTTGTGGTACTTACGTACAATGCAGTATCACTCAGCAATGAAATCTATGTCATCAGGCACGTAGCAGCATAATGAGTGGATTCAGGAACGATGATTCTAACTGAAATAAGTCACACAGAAAAAGAAACATCATAAGATATCACTAATACACAGAATGTAAACTTGGCTACACAGGAACTGAATTCCAAAACAGAAGAGGGTCTCAAATTTAGAAAAGCAACTTATGCTTGCTTAAGGGGAAAGGTGAGTTGGGGTGCTGCATAAAACCAGAGATTGAAATGAGCACAGATAAAGTTCCTTAAGCCAAATATGGAATAGACAAGAGCTATTGCTTGCTCAACGAAATGGACTCAACACCCCATATTAAACGTCAAAGAATGTACCTGACTAGTAAGTATCTTAAAACCTATGGATTGCTATGTCTCCAAAAGAGAATCAAGCATGTGTACAGGGGCGTAAATGCAGCAGTGATAGGATTGGAGAGGTTCGGTGAGCAAATGAAGACCCTTTGAAGTCATATTGCATGGTACCCATTCCACGGGTCTCAACTCTGCAGGTTTAAAGTATTCTTCCTTCAGCTAAAACATGCATGTGGAACCCAGAGTATGATCAACCATGTGAAAGGGAGACGTCTTCAAATATGTCTCAGTTTTTCTCCCCTGGTACTCGGGTGCAACATTCCAGACGGTTTACTAACACTCTCCCCACTTGGAGAGTCAGCGTCTTTAAACTCCTGTTTGGCCCAGTTTGCAATTTCTGCGGAAGATGAACAGGAATAGCGAGAACCAATGAGAGACTAGCTGGAGGTGTCTGGACGGGCAAATTTAACTCTCATTTCCCACCAGGATGAGGAATTAACCAAAGTCTCAGCATGCCGTGGCAGAAGCAGATTAGGGCCTGAAGCCATCCTGCGGTCTTGCGGCCAGCTCACAAGAAAGCGAGTTGAAGAAAGGAGCTCAGGGGCACTGTAATTCACAAACCTGCAGAGTTATAAATGACAGCTATCGTCCAAAAATAGACTGAAGTAAGGCTGCCAAGAGGACTTGAAAGCGGGGCAGAATTGCAGGAAACCGATTTCAGGAGGTAGACTGGAATTGCATTGAAAGCATAGGAAAAGAGGCAGAACGTCCACAATGATGCACTTGGCCAAAAAGGGCGTATGCGTTTCTTCCTGAATATATTCAGGAAAAAACGCATACTCCCTTTTTGGCCAACCAAGCAAGCTTGCAAAGGAAATCTGCACTACAATGAAGTCTCACTTCCCCCCGGTCAAAAGGGCCATCTGAAAAAAGTGTAAAATCCAGAAAGGCAGGACAGGCCATGGAGAACTGGGAGCCTTGTTATGCTGATGGGCGGGATGTAAATTGCCAACAACCACTCGGGAGAAGTGTATGGTGTTTCCTGAAACATCTAAAAAACAAAGCAACAGAGCCTAGGGCACTTCCACTTATGGTCCTATAGCTTAGGGAAATTAAAATCAAAAAGACACAGCCACCCCAAAGTTTGGGACGCCTCTGTTTACAAGAACCTCGTTTACCGTACAAGTTCAATATCACAGAAAGTGAAAAATGGATAAAGAACTTGTGGTACTTACGTACAATGCAGTATCACTCAGCAATGAAATCAATGTCATCAGGCCCGTAGCATCATAATGAGTGGATTCAGGTACGATGATTCTAACTGAAATAAGTCACACAGAAAAAGAAACATCATAAGATATCACTAATACACGGAATGTAAACTTGGCTACACAGGAACTGAATTCCAAAACAGAACAGGGTCTCAAATTTAGAAAACCAACTTATGCTTGCTTAAGGGGAAAGGTGAGTTGGGTTGCTGCATAAAACCAGAGATTGAAATGAGCACAGATAAAGTTCCTTAAGCCAAATATGGAATAGACAAGAGCTACTCCTTGCTCAACGAAATGGACTCAACACCGCATATTAAACGCCTAAGAATGTACCTGACTAGTAAGTATCTTAAAACCTATGGATTGCTATGTCTCCGAAAGAGAATCAAGCATGTGTACAGGGGCATAAACGCAGCAGTGATAGGATTGGAGAGGTTCGGTGAGCAAATGAAGACCCTTTGAAGTCATATTGCATGGTACCCATTCCACGGGTTTCAACTATCCAGGTTTTAGGTATTCTTCCTTCAGCTAAAACATGCATGTGGAACCCAGAGTATGATCAACCATGTGATCGGGAGACGTGTTCAAATATGTCTCAGTTTTCGTACCCTGTTACTCGGGTGCAACATTCCAGACGCTTTACTAACACTCTCCCCACTTGGAGAGTCAGCGCCTTTAACCTCCTGTTTGGCCCAGTTTGCAATTTCTGCGGAAGATGAAAAGGAATAGCGAGAACCAATGAGAGGCTAGCTGGAGGTGTCTGGACGGGCAAATTTAACTCTCATTTCCCACCAGGAAGCGGAAATAACCAAAGGCTCAGCGTGCCATACCGGAACCAGATTAGGGCCTGAAGCCATCCTGCGGTGTTTCGGCCAGCTCAAAAGAAAGCGAGTTGAAGAAAGGAGCTCAGGGGCACTGTAATTCACAAACCTGCAGAGTTATAAATGACAGCTATCGTCCAAAAATAGACTGAAGTAAGGCTGCCAAGAGGACTTGAAAGCGGGGCAGAATTGCAGGAAACCGATTTCAGGAGGTAGACTGGAATTGCATTGAAAGCATAGGAAAAGAGGCAGAACGTCCACAATGATGCACTTGGCCAAAAAGGGCGTATGCGTTTTTTCCTGAATATATTCAGGAAAAAACGCATACGCCCTTTTTGGCCAACCAAGCAAGCTTGCAAAGGAAATCTGCACTACAATGAAGTCTCACTTCCCCCCGGTCAAAAGGGCCACCTGAAAAAAGTGTAAAATCCAGAAAGGCAGGACAGGCCATGGAGAACTGGGAGACTTGTTATGCTGATGGGCGGGATGTAAATTGCCAACAGACACTCGGGAGAAGTGTATGGTGTTTCCTGAAACATCTAAAAAACAAAGCAACAGAGCCTAGGGCACTTCCACTTATGGTCCTATAGCTTAGGGAAATTAAAATCAAAAAGACACAGCCACCCCAAAGTTTGGGACGCCTCTGTTTACAAGAACCTCGTTTACCGTACAAGTTCAATATCACAGAAAGTGAAAAATGGATAAAGAACTTGTGGTACTTACGTACAATGCAGTATCACTCAGCAATGAAATCAATGTCATCAGGCCCGTAGCATCATAATGAGTGGATTCAGGTACGATGATTCTAACTGAAATAAGTCACACAGAAAAAGAAACATCATAAGATATCACTAATACACGGAATGTAAACTTGGCTACACAGGAACTGAATTCCAAAACAGAACAGGGTCTCAAATTTAGAAAACCAACTTATGCTTGCTTAAGGGGAAAGGTGAGTTGGGGTGCTGCATAAAACCAGAGATTGAAATGAGCACAGATAAAGTTCCTTAAGCCAAATATGGAATAGACAAGAGCTACTCCTTGCTCAACGAAATGGACTCAACACCGCATATTAAACGCCTAAGAATGTACCTGACTAGTAATTATCTTAAAACCTATGGATTGCTATGTCTCCGAAAGAGAATCAAGCATGTGTACAGGGGCATAAACGCAGCAGTGATAGGATTGGAGAGGTTCGGTGAGCAAATGAAGACCCTTTGAAGTCATATTGCATGGTACCCATTCCACGGGTTTCAACTACCCAGGTTTTAGGTATTCTTCCTTCAGCTAAAACATGCATGTGGAACCCAGAGTATGATCAACCATGTGATTGGGAGACGTGTTCAAATATGTCTCAGTTTTCGTACCCTGGTACTCGGGTGCAACATTCCAGACCCTTTACTAACACTCTCCCCACTTGGAGAGTCAGCGCCTTTAACCTCCTGTTTGGCACAGTTTGCAATTTCTGCGGAAGATGAACAGGAATAGCGAGAACCAATGAGAGGCTAGCTGGAGGTGTCTGGACGGGCAAATTTAACTCTCATTTCCCACCAGGAAGAGGAAATAACCAAAGGCTCAGCGTGCCGTACCGGAACCAGATTAGGGCCTGAAGCCATCCTGCGGTGTTTCGGCCAGCTGAAAAGAAAGCGAGTTGAAGAAAGGAGCTCAGGGGCACTGTAATTCACAAACCTGCAGAGTTATAAATGACAGCTATCGTCCAAAAATAGACTGAAGTAAGGCTGCCAAGAGGACTTGAAAGCGGGGCAGAATTGCAGGAAACCGATTTCAGGAGGTAGACTGGAATTGCATTGAAAGCATAGGAAAAGAGGCAGAACGTCCACAATGATGCACTTGGCCAAAAAGGGCGTATGCGTTTCTTCCTGAATATATTCAGGAAAAAACGCATACTCCCTTTTTGGCCAACCAAGCAAGCTTGCAAAGGAAATCTGCACTACAATGAAGTCTCACTTCCCCCCGGTCAAAAGGGCCATCTGAAAAAAGTGTAAAATCCAGAAAGGCAGGACAGGCCATGGAGAACTGGGAGCCTTGTTATGCTGATGGGCGGGATGTAAATTGCCAACAACCACTCGGGAGAAGTGTATGGTGTTTCCTGAAACATCTAAAAAACAAAGCAACAGAGCCTAGGGCACTTCCACTTATGGTCCTATAGCTTAGGGAAATTAAAATCAAAAAGACACAGCCACCCCAAAGTTTGGGACGCCTCTGTTTACAAGAACCTCGTTTACCGTACAAGTTCAATATCACAGAAAGTGAAAAATGGATAAAGAACTTGTGGTACTTACGTACAATGCAGTATCACTCAGCAATGAAATCAATGTCATCAGGCCCGTAGCATCATAATGAGTGGATTCAGGTACGATGATTCTAACTGAAATAAGTCACACAGAAAAAGAAACATCATAAGATATCACTAATACACGAAATGTAAACTTAGCTACACAGGAACTGAATTCCAAAACAGAACAGGGTCTCAAATTTAGAAAACCAACTTATGCTTGCTTAAGGGGAAAGGTGAGTTGGGTTGCTGCATAAAACCAGAGATTGAAATGAGCACAGATAAAGTTCCTTAAGCCAAATATGGAATAGACAAGAGCTACTCCTTGCTCAACGAAATGGACTCAACACCGCATATTAAACGCCTAAGAATGTACCTGACTAGTAAGTATCTTAAAACCTATGGATTGCTATGTCTCCGAAAGAGAATCAAGCATGTGTACAGGGGCATAAACGCAGCAGTGATAGGATTGGAGAGGTTCGGTGAGCAAATGAAGACCCTTTGAAGTCATATTGCATGGTACCCATTCCACGGGTTTCAACTATCCAGGTTTTAGGTATTCTTCCTTCAGCTAAAACATGCATGTGGAACCCAGAGTATGATCAACCATGTGATCGGGAGACGTGTTCAAATATGTCTCAGTTTTCGTACCCTGTTACTCGGGTGCAACATTCCAGACGCTTTACTAACACTCTCCCCACTTGGAGAGTCAGCGCCTTTAACCTCCTGTTTGGCACAGTTTGCAATTTCTGCGGAAGATGAAAAGGAATAGCGAGAACCAATGAGAGGCTAGCTGGAGGTGTCTGGACGGGCAAATTTAACTCTCATTTCCCACCAGGAAGCGGAAATAACCAAAGGCTCAGCGTGCCATACCGGAACCAGATTAGGGCCTGAAGCCATCCTGCGGTGTTTCGGCCAGCTCAAAAGAAAGCGAGTTGAAGAAAGGAGCTCAGGGGCACTGTAATTCACAAACCTGCAGAGTTATAAATGACAGCTATCGTCCAAAAATAGACTGAAGTAAGGCTGCCAAGAGGACTTGAAAGCGGGGCAGAATTGCAGGAAACCGATTTCAGGAGGTAGACTGGAATTGCATTGAAAGCATAGGAAAAGAGGCAGAACGTCCACAATGATGCACTTGGCCAAAAAGGGCGTATGCGTTTTTTCCTGAATATATTCAGGAAAAAACGCATACGCCCTTTTTGGCCAACCAAGCAAGCTTGCAAAGGAAATCTGCACTACAATGAAGTCTCACTTCCCCCCGGTCAAAAGGGCCACCTGAAAAAAGTGTAAAATCCAGAAAGGCAGGACAGGCCATGGAGAACTGGGAGACTTGTTATGCTGATGGGCGGGATGTAAATTGCCAACAGACACTCGGGAGAAGTGTATGGTGTTTCCTGAAACATCTAAAAAACAAAGCAACAGAGCCTAGGGCACTTCCACTTATGGTCCTATAGCTTAGGGAAATTAAAATCAAAAAGACACAGCCACCCCAAAGTTTGGGACGCCTCTGTTTACAAGAACCTCGTTTACCGTACAAGTTCAATATCACAGAAAGTGAAAAATGGATAAAGAACTTGTGGTACTTACGTACAATGCAGTATCACTCAGCAATGAAATCAATGTCATCAGGCCCGTAGCATCATAATGAGTGGATTCAGGTACGATGATTCTAACTGAAATAAGTCACACAGAAAAAGAAACATCATAAGATATCACTAATACACGGAATGTAAACTTGGCTACACAGGAACTGAATTCCAAAACAGAACAGGGTCTCAAATTTAGAAAACCAACTTATGCTTGCTTAAGGGGAAAGGTGAGTTGGGGTGCTGCATAAAACCAGAGATTGAAATGAGCACAGATAAAGTTCCTTAAGCCAAATATGGAATAGACAAGAGCTACTCCTTGCTCAACGAAATGGACTCAACACCGCATATTAAACGCCTAAGAATGTACCTGACTAGTAATTATCTTAAAACCTATGGATTGCTATGTCTCCGAAAGAGAATCAAGCATGTGTACAGGGGCATAAACGCAGCAGTGATAGGATTGGAGAGGTTCGGTGAGCAAATGAAGACCCTTTGAAGTCATATTGCATGGTACCCATTCCACGGGTTTCAACTACCCAGGTTTTAGGTATTCTTCCTTCAGCTAAAACATGCATGTGGAACCCAGAGTATGATCAACCATGTGATTGGGAGACGTGTTCAAATATGTCTCAGTTTTCGTACCCTGGTACTCGGGTGCAACATTCCAGACCCTTTACTAACACTCTCCCCACTTGGAGAGTCAGCGCCTTTAACCTCCTGTTTGGCACAGTTTGCAATTTCTGCGGAAGATGAACAGGAATAGCGAGAACCAATGAGAGGCTAGCTGGAGGTGTCTGGACGGGCAAATTTAACTCTCATTTCCCACCAGGAAGAGGAAATAACCAAAGGCTCAGCGTGCCGTACCGGAACCAGATTAGGGCCTGAAGCCATCCTGCGGTGTTTCGGCCAGCTGAAAAGAAAGCGAGTTGAAGAAAGGAGCTCAGGGGCACTGTAATTCACAAACCTGCAGAGTTATAAATGACAGCTATCGTCCAAAAATAGACTGAAGTAAGGCTGCCAAGAGGACTTGAAAGCGGGGCAGAATTGCAGGAAACCGATTTCAGGAGGTAGACTGGAATTGCATTGAAAGCATAGGAAAAGAGGCAGAACGTCCACAATGATGCACTTGGCCAAAAAGGGCGTATGCGTTTCTTCCTGAATATATTCAGGAAAAAACGCATACTCCCTTTTTGGCCAACCAAGCAAGCTTGCAAAGGAAATCTGCACTACAATGAAGTCTCACTTCCCCCCGGTCAAAAGGGCCATCTGAAAAAAGTGTAAAATCCAGAAAGGCAGGACAGGCCATGGAGAACTGGGAGCCTTGTTATGCTGATGGGCGGGATGTAAATTGCCAACAACCACTCGGGAGAAGTGTATGGTGTTTCCTGAAACATCTAAAAAACAAAGCAACAGAGCCTAGGGCACTTCCACTTATGGTCCTATAGCTTAGGGAAATTAAAATCAAAAAGACACAGCCACCCCAAAGTTTGGGACGCCTCTGTTTACAAGAACCTCGTTTACCGTACAAGTTCAATATCACAGAAAGTGAAAAATGGATAAAGAACTTGTGGTACTTACGTACAATGCAGTATCACTCAGCAATGAAATCAATGTCATCAGGCCCGTAGCATCATAATGAGTGGATTCAGGTACGATGATTCTAACTGAAATAAGTCACACAGAAAAAGAAACATCATAAGATATCACTAATACACGGAATGTAAACTTGGCTACACAGGAACTGAATTCCAAAACAGAACAGGGTCTCAAATTTAGAAAACCAACTTATGCTTGCTTAAGGGGAAAGGTGAGTTGGGGTGCTGCATAAAACCAGAGATTGCCATGAGCACAGATAAAGTTCCTTAAGCCAAATATGGAATAGACAAGAGCTACTCCTTGCTCAATGAAATGGACTCAACACCCCATATTAAACGCCTAAGAATGTACCTGACTAGTAAGTATCTTAAAACCTATGGATTGCTATGTCTCCGAAAGAGAATCAAGCGTGTGTACAGGGGCGTAAATGCAGCAGTGATAGGATTGGAGAGGTTTGGTGAGCAAATGAAGACCCTTTGAAGTCATATTGCATGGTACCCATTCCACGGGTCTCAACTCTGCAGGTTTAAAGTATTCTTCCTTCAGCTAAAACATGCATGTGGAACCCAGAGTATGATCAACTGGGTGAACGGGAGACGTGTTCAAATATGTCTCAGTTTTTCTCCCCTGGTACTCGGGTGCAACATTCCAGACGGTTTACTAACACTCTCCCCACTTGGAGAGTCAGCGCCTTTAACCTCCTGTTTGGCCCAGTTTGCAATTTCTGCGGAAGATGAACAGGAATAGCGAGAACCAATGAGAGGCTAGCTGGAGGTGTCTGGACGGGCAAATTTAACTCTCATTTCCCACCAGGATGAGGAAATAACCAAAGGCTCAGCGTGCCGTGCCGGAACCACATTAGGGCCTGAATCCGTCCTGCGGTGTTGCGGCCTGCTCAAAAGAAAGCGAGTTGAAGAAAGGAGCTCAGGGGCACTGTAATTCACAAACATGCAGAGTTATAAATGACAGCTATCGTCCAAAAATATACTGAACTAAGGCTGCCAAGAGGACTTGAAAGCGGGGCAGAATTGCAGGAAACCGATCTCAGGAGGTAGACTGGAATTGCATTTCAAGCATAGGAAAGGAGGCAGAACGTCCACAATGATGCACTTGGCCAAAAAGGGCATATGCGTTTTTTCCTGAATATATTCAGGAAAAAACGCATACGCCCTTTTTGGCCAACCAAGCAAGCTTGCAAAGGAAATCTGCACTACAATGAAGTCTCACTTCCCCCCGGTCAAAAGGGCCACCTGAAAAAAGTGTAAAATCCAGAAAGGCAGGACAGGCCATGGAGAACTGGGAGACTTGTTATGCTGATGGGCGGGATGTAAATTGCCAACAGACACTCGGGAGAAGTGTATGGTGTTTCCTGAAACATCTAAAAAACAAAGCAACAGAGCCTAGGGCACTTCCACTTATGGTCCTATAGCTTAGGGAAATTAAAATCAAAAAGACACAGCCACCCCAAATTTTGGGACGCCTCTGTTTACAAGAACCTCATTTACCGTACAAGTTCAATATCACAGAATGTGAAAAATGGATAAAGAACTTGTGGTACTTACGTACAATGCAGTATCACTCAGCAATGAAATCTATGTCATCAGGCACGTAGCAGCATAATGAGTGGATTCAGGAACGATGATTCTAACTGAAATAAGTCACACAGAAAAAGAAACATCATAAGATATCACTAATACACAGAATGTAAACTTGGCTACACAGGAACTGAATTCCAAAACAGAAGAGGGTCTCAAATTTAGAAAAGCAACTTATGCTTGCTTAAGGGGAAAGGTGAGTTGGGGTGCTGCATAAAACCAGAGATTGAAATGAGCACAGATAAAGTTCCTTAAGCCAAATATGGAATAGACAAGAGCTATTGCTTGCTCAACGAAATGGACTCAACACCCCATATTAAACGTCAAAGAATGTACCTGACTAGTAAGTATCTTAAAACCTATGGATTGCTATGTCTCCAAAAGAGAATCAAGCATGTGTACAGGGGCGTAAATGCAGCAGTGATAGGATTGGAGAGGTTCGGTGAGCAAATGAAGACCCTTTGAAGTCATATTGCATGGTACCCATTCCACGGGTCTCAACTCTGCAGGTTTAAAGTATTCTTCCTTCAGCTAAAACATGCATGTGGAACCCAGAGTATGATCAACCATGTGAAAGGGAGACGTCTTCAAATATGTCTCAGTTTTTCTCCCCTGGTACTCGGGTGCAACATTCCAGACGGTTTACTAACACTCTCCCCACTTGGAGAGTCAGCGTCTTTAAACTCCTGTTTGGCCCAGTTTGCAATTTCTGCGGAAGATGAACAGGAATAGCGAGAACCAATGAGAGACTAGCTGGAGGTGTCTGGACGGGCAAATTTAACTCTCATTTCCCACCAGGATGAGGAATTAACCAAAGTCTCAGCATGCCGTGGCAGAAGCAGATTAGGGCCTGAAGCCATCCTGCGGTCTTGCGGCCAGCTCACAAGAAAGCGAGTTGAAGAAAGGAGCTCAGGGGCACTGTAATTCACAAACCTGCAGAGTTATAAATGACAGCTATCGTCCAAAAATAGACTGAAGTAAGGCTGCCAAGAGGACTTGAAAGCGGGGCAGAATTGCAGGAAACCGATTTCAGGAGGTAGACTGGAATTGCATTGAAAGCATAGGAAAAGAGGCAGAACGTCCACAATGATGCACTTGGCCAAAAAGGGCGTATGCGTTTCTTCCTGAATATATTCAGGAAAAAACGCATACTCCCTTTTTGGCCAACCAAGCAAGCTTGCAAAGGAAATCTGCACTACAATGAAGTCTCACTTCCCCCCGGTCAAAAGGGCCATCTGAAAAAAGTGTAAAATCCAGAAAGGCAGGACAGGCCATGGAGAACTGGGAGCCTTGTTATGCTGATGGGCGGGATGTAAATTGCCAACAACCACTCGGGAGAAGTGTATGGTGTTTCCTGAAACATCTAAAAAACAAAGCAACAGAGCCTAGGGCACTTCCACTTATGGTCCTATAGCTTAGGGAAATTAAAATCAAAAAGACACAGCCACCCCAAAGTTTGGGACGCCTCTGTTTACAAGAACCTCGTTTACCGTACAAGTTCAATATCACAGAAAGTGAAAAATGGATAAAGAACTTGTGGTACTTACGTACAATGCAGTATCACTCAGCAATGAAATCAATGTCATCAGGCCCGTAGCATCATAATGAGTGGATTCAGGTACGATGATTCTAACTGAAATAAGTCACACAGAAAAAGAAACATCATAAGATATCACTAATACACGGAATGTAAACTTGGCTACACAGGAACTGAATTCCAAAACAGAACAGGGTCTCAAATTTAGAAAACCAACTTATGCTTGCTTAAGGGGAAAGGTGAGTTGGGTTGCTGCATAAAACCAGAGATTGAAATGAGCACAGATAAAGTTCCTTAAGCCAAATATGGAATAGACAAGAGCTACTCCTTGCTCAACGAAATGGACTCAACACCGCATATTAAACGCCTAAGAATGTACCTGACTAGTAAGTATCTTAAAACCTATGGATTGCTATGTCTCCGAAAGAGAATCAAGCATGTGTACAGGGGCATAAACGCAGCAGTGATAGGATTGGAGAGGTTCGGTGAGCAAATGAAGACCCTTTGAAGTCATATTGCATGGTACCCATTCCACGGGTTTCAACTATCCAGGTTTTAGGTATTCTTCCTTCAGCTAAAACATGCATGTGGAACCCAGAGTATGATCAACCATGTGATCGGGAGACGTGTTCAAATATGTCTCAGTTTTCGTACCCTGTTACTCGGGTGCAACATTCCAGACGCTTTACTAACACTCTCCCCACTTGGAGAGTCAGCGCCTTTAACCTCCTGTTTGGCCCAGTTTGCAATTTCTGCGGAAGATGAAAAGGAATAGCGAGAACCAATGAGAGGCTAGCTGGAGGTGTCTGGACGGGCAAATTTAACTCTCATTTCCCACCAGGAAGCGGAAATAACCAAAGGCTCAGCGTGCCATACCGGAACCAGATTAGGGCCTGAAGCCATCCTGCGGTGTTTCGGCCAGCTCAAAAGAAAGCGAGTTGAAGAAAGGAGCTCAGGGGCACTGTAATTCACAAACCTGCAGAGTTATAAATGACAGCTATCGTCCAAAAATAGACTGAAGTAAGGCTGCCAAGAGGACTTGAAAGCGGGGCAGAATTGCAGGAAACCGATTTCAGGAGGTAGACTGGAATTGCATTGAAAGCATAGGAAAAGAGGCAGAACGTCCACAATGATGCACTTGGCCAAAAAGGGCGTATGCGTTTTTTCCTGAATATATTCAGGAAAAAACGCATACGCCCTTTTTGGCCAACCAAGCAAGCTTGCAAAGGAAATCTGCACTACAATGAAGTCTCACTTCCCCCCGGTCAAAAGGGCCACCTGAAAAAAGTGTAAAATCCAGAAAGGCAGGACAGGCCATGGAGAACTGGGAGACTTGTTATGCTGATGGGCGGGATGTAAATTGCCAACAGACACTCGGGAGAAGTGTATGGTGTTTCCTGAAACATCTAAAAAACAAAGCAACAGAGCCTAGGGCACTTCCACTTATGGTCCTATAGCTTAGGGAAATTAAAATCAAAAAGACACAGCCACCCCAAAGTTTGGGACGCCTCTGTTTACAAGAACCTCGTTTACCGTACAAGTTCAATATCACAGAAAGTGAAAAATGGATAAAGAACTTGTGGTACTTACGTACAATGCAGTATCACTCAGCAATGAAATCAATGTCATCAGGCCCGTAGCATCATAATGAGTGGATTCAGGTACGATGATTCTAACTGAAATAAGTCACACAGAAAAAGAAACATCATAAGATATCACTAATACACGGAATGTAAACTTGGCTACACAGGAACTGAATTCCAAAACAGAACAGGGTCTCAAATTTAGAAAACCAACTTATGCTTGCTTAAGGGGAAAGGTGAGTTGGGGTGCTGCATAAAACCAGAGATTGAAATGAGCACAGATAAAGTTCCTTAAGCCAAATATGGAATAGACAAGAGCTACTCCTTGCTCAACGAAATGGACTCAACACCGCATATTAAACGCCTAAGAATGTACCTGACTAGTAATTATCTTAAAACCTATGGATTGCTATGTCTCCGAAAGAGAATCAAGCATGTGTACAGGGGCATAAACGCAGCAGTGATAGGATTGGAGAGGTTCGGTGAGCAAATGAAGACCCTTTGAAGTCATATTGCATGGTACCCATTCCACGGGTTTCAACTACCCAGGTTTTAGGTATTCTTCCTTCAGCTAAAACATGCATGTGGAACCCAGAGTATGATCAACCATGTGATTGGGAGACGTGTTCAAATATGTCTCAGTTTTCGTACCCTGGTACTCGGGTGCAACATTCCAGACCCTTTACTAACACTCTCCCCACTTGGAGAGTCAGCGCCTTTAACCTCCTGTTTGGCACAGTTTGCAATTTCTGCGGAAGATGAACAGGAATAGCGAGAACCAATGAGAGGCTAGCTGGAGGTGTCTGGACGGGCAAATTTAACTCTCATTTCCCACCAGGAAGAGGAAATAACCAAAGGCTCAGCGTGCCGTACCGGAACCAGATTAGGGCCTGAAGCCATCCTGCGGTGTTTCGGCCAGCTGAAAAGAAAGCGAGTTGAAGAAAGGAGCTCAGGGGCACTGTAATTCACAAACCTGCAGAGTTATAAATGACAGCTATCGTCCAAAAATAGACTGAAGTAAGGCTGCCAAGAGGACTTGAAAGCGGGGCAGAATTGCAGGAAACCGATTTCAGGAGGTAGACTGGAATTGCATTGAAAGCATAGGAAAAGAGGCAGAACGTCCACAATGATGCACTTGGCCAAAAAGGGCGTATGCGTTTCTTCCTGAATATATTCAGGAAAAAACGCATACTCCCTTTTTGGCCAACCAAGCAAGCTTGCAAAGGAAATCTGCACTACAATGAAGTCTCACTTCCCCCCGGTCAAAAGGGCCATCTGAAAAAAGTGTAAAATCCAGAAAGGCAGGACAGGCCATGGAGAACTGGGAGCCTTGTTATGCTGATGGGCGGGATGTAAATTGCCAACAACCACTCGGGAGAAGTGTATGGTGTTTCCTGAAACATCTAAAAAACAAAGCAACAGAGCCTAGGGCACTTCCACTTATGGTCCTATAGCTTAGGGAAATTAAAATCAAAAAGACACAGCCACCCCAAAGTTTGGGACGCCTCTGTTTACAAGAACCTCGTTTACCGTACAAGTTCAATATCACAGAAAGTGAAAAATGGATAAAGAACTTGTGGTACTTACGTACAATGCAGTATCACTCAGCAATGAAATCAATGTCATCAGGCCCGTAGCATCATAATGAGTGGATTCAGGTACGATGATTCTAACTGAAATAAGTCACACAGAAAAAGAAACATCATAAGATATCACTAATACACGGAATGTAAACTTGGCTACACAGGAACTGAATTCCAAAACAGAACAGGGTCTCAAATTTAGAAAACCAACTTATGCTTGCTTAAGGGGAAAGGTGAGTTGGGTTGCTGCATAAAACCAGAGATTGAAATGAGCACAGATAAAGTTCCTTAAGCCAAATATGGAATAGACAAGAGCTACTCCTTGCTCAACGAAATGGACTCAACACCGCATATTAAACGCCTAAGAATGTACCTGACTAGTAAGTATCTTAAAACCTATGGATTGCTATGTCTCCGAAAGAGAATCAAGCATGTGTACAGGGGCATAAACGCAGCAGTGATAGGATTGGAGAGGTTCGGTGAGCAAATGAAGACCCTTTGAAGTCATATTGCATGGTACCCATTCCACGGGTTTCAACTATCCAGGTTTTAGGTATTCTTCCTTCAGCTAAAACATGCATGTGGAACCCAGAGTATGATCAACCATGTGATCGGGAGACGTGTTCAAATATGTCTCAGTTTTCGTACCCTGTTACTCGGGTGCAACATTCCAGACGCTTTACTAACACTCTCCCCACTTGGAGAGTCAGCGCCTTTAACCTCCTGTTTGGCACAGTTTGCAATTTCTGCGGAAGATGAAAAGGAATAGCGAGAACCAATGAGAGGCTAGCTGGAGGTGTCTGGACGGGCAAATTTAACTCTCATTTCCCACCAGGAAGCGGAAATAACCAAAGGCTCAGCGTGCCATACCGGAACCAGATTAGGGCCTGAAGCCATCCTGCGGTGTTTCGGCCAGCTCAAAAGAAAGCGAGTTGAAGAAAGGAGCTCAGGGGCACTGTAATTCACAAACCTGCAGAGTTATAAATGACAGCTATCGTCCAAAAATAGACTGAAGTAAGGCTGCCAAGAGGACTTGAAAGCGGGGCAGAATTGCAGGAAACCGATTTCAGGAGGTAGACTGGAATTGCATTTCAAGCATAGGAAAAGAGGCAGAACGTCCACAATGATGCACTTGGCCAAAAAGGGCGTATGCGTTTTTTCCTGAATAGATTCAGGAAAAAACGCATACGCCCTTTTTGGCCAACCAAGCAAGCTTGCAAAGGAAATCTGCACTACAATGAAGTCTCACTTCCCCCCGGTCAAAAGGGCCACCTGAAAAAAGTGTAAAATCCAGAAAGGCAGGACAGGCCATGGAGAACTGGGAGACTTGTTATGCTGATGGGCGGGATGTAAATTGCCAACAGACACTCGGGAGAAGTGTATGGTGTTTCCTGAAACATCTAAAAAACAAAGCAACAGAGCCTAGGGCACTTCCACTTATGGTCCTATAGCTTAGGGAAATTAAAATCAAAAAGACACAGCCACCCCAAAGTTTGGGACGCCTCTGTTTACAAGAACCTCGTTTACCGTACAAGTTCAATATCACAGAAAGTGAAAAATGGATAAAGAACTTGTGGTACTTACGTACAATGCAGTATCACTCAGCAATGAAATCAATGTCATCAGGCCCGTAGCATCATAATGAGTGGATTCAGGTACGATGATTCTAACTGAAATAAGTCACACAGAAAAAGAAACATCATAAGATATCACTAATACACGGAATGTAAACTTGGCTACACAGGAACTGAATTCCAAAACAGAACAGGGTCTCAAATTTAGAAAACCAACTTATGCTTGCTTAAGGGGAAAGGTGAGTTGGGGTGCTGCATAAAACCAGAGATTGAAATGAGCACAGATAAAGTTCCTTAAGCCAAATATGGAATAGACAAGAGCTACTCCTTGCTCAACGAAATGGACTCAACACCGCATATTAAACGCCTAAGAATGTACCTGACTAGTAATTATCTTAAAACCTATGGATTGCTATGTCTCCGAAAGAGAATCAAGCATGTGTACAGGGGCATAAACGCAGCAGTGATAGGATTGGAGAGGTTCGGTGAGCAAATGAAGACCCTTTGAAGTCATATTGCATGGTACCCATTCCACGGGTTTCAACTACCCAGGTTTTAGGTATTCTTCCTTCAGCTAAAACATGCATGTGGAACCCAGAGTATGATCAACCATGTGATTGGGAGACGTGTTCAAATATGTCTCAGTTTTCGTACCCTGGTACTCGGGTGCAACATTCCAGACCCTTTACTAACACTCTCCCCACTTGGAGAGTCAGCGCCTTTAACCTCCTGTTTGGCACAGTTTGCAATTTCTGCGGAAGATGAACAGGAATAGCGAGAACCAATGAGAGGCTAGCTGGAGGTGTCTGGACGGGCAAATTTAACTCTCATTTCCCACCAGGAAGAGGAAATAACCAAAGGCTCAGCGTGCCGTACCGGAACCAGATTAGGGCCTGAAGCCATCCTGCGGTGTTTCGGCCAGCTCAAAAGAAAGCGAGTTGAAGAAAGGAGCTCAGGGGCACTGTAATTCACAAACCTGCAGAGTTATAAATGACAGCTATCGTCCAAAAATAGACTGAAGTAAGGCTGCCAAGAGGACTTGAAAGCGGGGCAGAATTGCAGGAAACCGATTTCAGGAGGTAGACTGGAATTGCATTGAAAGCATAGGAAAAGAGGCAGAACGTCCACAATGATGCACTTGGCCAAAAAGGGCGTATGCGTTTTTTCCTGAATATATTCAGGAAAAAACGCATACGCCCTTTTTGGCCAACCAAGCAAGCTTGCAAAGGAAATCTGCACTACAATGAAGTCTCACTTCCCCCCGGTCAAAAGGGCCTTCTGAAAAAGGTGTAAAATCCAGAAAGGCAGGACAGGCCAGGGAGAACTGGGAGACTTGTTATGCTGATGGGCGGGATGTAAATTGCCAACAGACACTCGGGAGAAGTGTATGGTGTTTCCTGAAACATCTAAAAAACAAAGCAACAGAGCCTAGGGCACTACCACTTATGGTCCTATAGCTTAGGGAAATTAAAATCAAAAAGACACAGCCACCCCAAAGTTTGGGACGCCTCTGTTTACAAGAACCTCATTTACCGTACAAGTTCAATATCACAGAAAGTGAAAAATGGATAAAGAACTTGTGGTACTTACGTACAATGCAGTATCACTCAGCAATGAAATCTATGTCATCAGGCCCGTAGCAGCATAATGAGTGGATTCAGGTACGATGATTCTAACTGAAATAAGTCACACAGAAAAAGAAACATCATAAGATATCACTAATACACAGAATGTAAACTTGGCTACAAAGGAACTGAATTCCAAAACAGAACAGGGTCTCAAATTTAGAAAAGCAACTTATGCTTGCTTAAGGGGAAAGGTGAGTTGGGGTGCTGCATAAAACCAGAGATTGAAATGAGCACAGATAAAGTTCCTTAAGCCAAATATGGAATAGACAAGAGCTACTCCTTGCTCAACGAAATGGACTCAAAACCCCATATTAAACGCCTAAGAATGTACCTGACTAGTAAGTATCTTAAAACCTATGGATTGCTATGTCTCCAAAAGAGAATCAAGCGTGTGTACAGGGGCGTAAATGCAGCAGTGATAGGATTGGAGAGGTTCGGTGAGCAAATGAAGACCCTTTGAAGTCATATTGCATGGTACCCATTCCACGGGTCTCAACTCTGCAGGTTTAAAGTATTCTTCCTTCAGCTAAAACATGCATGTGGAAGCCAGAGTATGATCAACCGTGTGAACGGGAGACGTGTTCAAATATGTCTCAGTTTTTCTCCCCTGGTACTTGGGTGCAACATTCCAGACGCTTTACTAACACTCTCCCCACTTGGAGAGTCAGTCCCTTTAACCTCCTGTTTGGCCCAGTTTGCAATTTCTGCGGAAGATGAACAGGAATAGCAAGAACCAATGAGAGACTAGCTGGAGGTGTCTGGACGGGCAAATTTAACTCTCATTTCCCACCAGGATGAGGAATTAACCAAAGGATCAGCGTGCCGTGGCAGAAGCAGATTAGGGCCTGAAGCCATCCTGCGGTCTTGCGGCCAGCTCACAAGAAAGCGAGTTGAAGAAAGGAGCTCAGGGGCACTGTAATTCACAAACCTGCAGAGTTATAAATGACAGCTATCGTCCAAAAATAGACTGAACTAAGGCTGCCAAGAGGACTTGAAAGCGGGGCAGAATTGCAGGAAACCGATTTCAGGAGGTACACTGGAATTGCATTGAAAGCATAGGAAAAGAGGCAAAACGTCCACAATGATGCACTTGGCCAAAAAGGGCGTATGCGTTTCTTCCTGAATATATTCAGGAAAAAACGCATAAGCCCTTTTTGGCCAACCAAGCAAGCTTGCAAAGGAAATCTGCACTACAATGAAGTCTCACTTCCCCCCGGTCAAAAGGGCCATCTGAAAAAAGTGTAAAATCCAGAAAGGCAGGACAGGCCATGGAGAACTGGGAGCCTTGTTATGCTGATGGGCGGGATGTAAATTGCCAACAACCACTCGGGAGAAGTGTATGGTGTTTCCTGAAACATCTAAAAAACAAAGCAAAAGAGCCTAGGGCACTTCCACTTATGGTCCTATAGCTTAGGGAAATTAAAATCAAAAAGACACAGCCACCCCAAAGTTTGGGACGCCTCTGTTTACAAGAACCTCGTTTACCGTACAAGTTCAATATCACAGAAAGTGAAAAATGGATAAAGAACTTGTGGTACTTACGTACAATGCAGTATCACTCAGCAATGAAATCAATGTCATCAGGCCCGTAGCATCATAATGAGTGGATTCAGGTACGATGATTCTAACTGAAATAAGTCACACAGAAAAAGAAACATCATAAGATATCACTAATACACGGAATGTAAACTTGGCTACACAGGAACTGAATTCCAAAACAGAACAGGGTCTCAAATTTAGAAAACCAACTTATGCTTGCTTAAGGGGAAAGGTGAGTTGGGTTGCTGCATAAAACCAGAGATTGAAATGAGCACAGATAAAGTTCCTTAAGCCAAATATGGAATAGACAAGAGCTACTCCTTGCTCAACGAAATGGACTCAACACCGCATATTAAACGCCTAAGAATGTACCTGACTAGTAAGTATCTTAAAACCTATGGATTGCTATGTCTCCGAAAGAGAATCAAGCATGTGTACAGGGGCATAAACGCAGCAGTGATAGGATTGGAGAGGTTCGGTGAGCAAATGAAGACCCTTTGAAGTCATATTGCATGGTACCCATTCCACGGGTTTCAACTATCCAGGTTTTAGGTATTCTTCCTTCAGCTAAAACATGCATGTGGAACCCAGAGTATGATCAACCATGTGATCGGGAGACGTGTTCAAATATGTCTCAGTTTTCGTACCCTGTTACTCGGGTGCAACATTCCAGACGCTTTACTAACACTCTCCCCACTTGGAGAGTCAGCGCCTTTAACCTCCTGTTTGGCCCAGTTTGCAATTTCTGCGGAAGATGAAAAGGAATAGCGAGAACCAATGAGAGGCTAGCTGGAGGTGTCTGGACGGGCAAATTTAACTCTCATTTCCCACCAGGAAGCGGAAATAACCAAAGGCTCAGCGTGCCATACCGGAACCAGATTAGGGCCTGAAGCCATCCTGCGGTGTTTCGGCCAGCTCAAAAGAAAGCGAGTTGAAGAAAGGAGCTCAGGGGCACTGTAATTCACAAACCTGCAGAGTTATAAATGACAGCTATCGTCCAAAAATAGACTGAAGTAAGGCTGCCAAGAGGACTTGAAAGCGGGGCAGAATTGCAGGAAACCGATTTCAGGAGGTAGACTGGAATTGCATTGAAAGCATAGGAAAAGAGGCAGAACGTCCACAATGATGCACTTGGCCAAAAAGGGCGTATGCGTTTTTTCCTGAATATATTCAGGAAAAAACGCATACGCCCTTTTTGGCCAACCAAGCAAGCTTGCAAAGGAAATCTGCACTACAATGAAGTCTCACTTCCCCCCGGTCAAAAGGGCCACCTGAAAAAAGTGTAAAATCCAGAAAGGCAGGACAGGCCATGGAGAACTGGGAGACTTGTTATGCTGATGGGCGGGATGTAAATTGCCAACAGACACTCGGGAGAAGTGTATGGTGTTTCCTGAAACATCTAAAAAACAAAGCAACAGAGCCTAGGGCACTTCCACTTATGGTCCTATAGCTTAGGGAAATTAAAATCAAAAAGACACAGCCACCCTAAAGTTTGGGACGCCTCTGTTTACAAGAACCTCGTTTACCGTACAAGTTCAATATCACAGAAAGTGAAAAATGGATAAAGAACTTGTGGTACTTACGTACAATGCAGTATCACTCAGCAATGAAATCAATGTCATCAGGCCCGTAGCATCATAATGAGTGGATTCAGGTACGATGATTCTAACTGAAATAAGTCACACAGAAAAAGAAACATCATAAGATATCACTAATACACGGAATGTAAACTTGGCTACACAGGAACTGAATTCCAAAACAGAACAGGGTCTCAAATTTAGAAAACCAACTTATGCTTGCTTAAGGGGAAAGGTGAGTTGGGGTGCTGCATAAAACCAGAGATTGAAATGAGCACAGATAAAGTTCCTTAAGCCAAATATGGAATAGACAAGAGCTACTCCTTGCTCAACGAAATGGACTCAACACCGCATATTAAACGCCTAAGAATGTACCTGACTAGTAATTATCTTAAAACCTATGGATTGCTATGTCTCCGAAAGAGAATCAAGCATGTGTACAGGGGCATAAACGCAGCAGTGATAGGATTGGAGAGGTTCGGTGAGCAAATGAAGACCCTTTGAAGTCATATTGCATGGTACCCATTCCACGGGTTTCAACTACCCAGGTTTTAGGTATTCTTCCTTCAGCTAAAACATGCATGTGGAACCCAGAGTATGATCAACCATGTGATTGGGAGACGTGTTCAAATATGTCTCAGTTTTCGTACCCTGGTACTCGGGTGCAACATTCCAGACCCTTTACTAACACTCTCCCCACTTGGAGAGTCAGCGCCTTTAACCTCCTGTTTGGCACAGTTTGCAATTTCTGCGGAAGATGAACAGGAATAGCGAGAACCAATGAGAGGCTAGCTGGAGGTGTCTGGACGGGCAAATTTAACTCTCATTTCCCACCAGGAAGAGGAAATAACCAAAGGCTCAGCGTGCCGTACCGGAACCAGATTAGGGCCTGAAGCCATCCTGCGGTGTTTCGGCCAGCTCAAAAGAAAGCGAGTTGAAGAAAGGAGCTCAGGGGCACTGTAATTCACAAACCTGCAGAGTTATAAATGACAGCTATCGTCCAAAAATAGACTGAAGTAAGGCTGCCAAGAGGACTTGAAAGCGGGGCAGAATTGCAGGAAACCGATTTCAGGAGGTAGACTGGAATTGCATTGAAAGCATAGGAAAAGAGGCAGAACGTCCACAATGATGCACTTGGCCAAAAAGGGCGTATGCGTTTTTTCCTGAATATATTCAGGAAAAAACGCATACGCCCTTTTTGGCCAACCAAGCAAGCTTGCAAAGGAAATCTGCACTACAATGAAGTCTCACTTCCCCCCGGTCAAAAGGGCCACCTGAAAAAAGTGTAAAATCCAGAAAGGCAGGACAGGCCAGGGAGAACTGGGAGACTTGTTATGCTGATGGGCGGGATGTAAATTGCCAACAGACACTCGGGAGAAGTGTATGGTGTTTCCTGAAACATCTAAAAAACAAAGCAACAGAGCCTAGGGCACTACCACTTATGGTCCTATAGCTTAGGGAAATTAAAATCAAAAAGACACAGCCACCCCAAAGTTTGGGACGCCTCTGTTTACAAGAACCTCATTTACCGTACAAGTTCAATATCACAGAAAGTGAAAAATGGATAAAGAACTTGTGGTACTTACGTACAATGCAGTATCACTCAGCAATGAAATCTATGTCATCAGGCCCGTAGCAGCATAATGAGTGGATTCAGGTACGATGATTCTAACTGAAATAAGTCACACAGAAAAAGAAACATCATAAGATATCACTAATACACAGAATGTAAACTTGGCTACACAGGAACTGAATTCCAAAACAGAACAGGGTCTCAAATTTAGAAAAGCAACTTATGCTTGCTTAAGGGGAAAGGTGAGTTGGGGTGCTGCATAAAACCAGAGATTGAAATGAGCACAGATAAAGTTCCTTAAGCCAAATATGGAATAGACAAGAGCTACTCCTTGCTCAACGAAATGGACTCAAAACCCCATATTAAACGCCTAAGAATGTACCTGACTAGTAAGTATCTTAAAACCTATGGATTGCTATGTCTCCAAAAGAGAATCAAGCGTGTGTACAGGGGCGTAAATGCAGCAGTGATAGGATTGGAGAGGTTCGGTGAGCAAATGAAGACCCTTTGAAGTCATATTGCATGGTACCCATTCCACGGGTCTCAACTCTGCAGGTTTAAAGTATTCTTCCTTCAGCTAAAACATGCATGTGGAAGCCAGAGTATGATCAACCGTGTGAACGGGAGACGTGTTCAAATATGTCTCAGTTTTTCTCCCCTGGTACTTGGGTGCAACATTCCAGACGCTTTACTAACACTCTCCCCACTTGGAGAGTCAGTCCCTTTAACCTCCTGTTTGGCCCAGTTTGCAATTTCTGCGGAAGATGAACAGGAATAGCAAGAACCAATGAGAGACTAGCTGGAGGTGTCTGGACGGGCAAATTTAACTCTCATTTCCCACCAGGATGAGGAATTAACCAAAGGCTCAGCGTGCCGTGGCAGAAGCAGATTAGGGCCTGAAGCCATCCTGCGGTCTTGCGGCCAGCTCACAAGAAAGCGAGTTGAAGAAAGGAGCTCAGGGGCACTGTAATTCACAAACCTGCAGAGTTATAAATGACAGCTATCGTCCAAAAATAGACTGAACTAAGGCTGCCAAGAGGACTTGAAAGCGGGGCAGAATTGCAGGAAACCGATTTCAGGAGGTAGACTGGAATTGCATTGAAAGCATAGGAAAAGAGGCAGAACGTCCACAATGATGCACTTGGCCAAAAAGGGCGTATGCGTTTCTTCCTGAATATATTCAGGAAAAAACGCATAAGCCCTTTTTGGCCAACCAAGCAAGCTTGCAAAGGAAATCTGCACTACAATGAAGTCTCACTTCCCCCCGGTCAAAAGGGCCATCTGAAAAAAGTGTAAAATCCAGAAAGGCAGGACAGGCCATGGAGAACTGGGAGCCTTGTTATGCTGATGGGCGGGATGTAAATTGCCAACAACCACTCGGGAGAAGTGTATGGTGTTTCCTGAAACATCTAAAAAACAAAGCAACAGAGCCTAGGGCACTTCCACTTATGGTCCTATAGCTTAGGGAAATTAAAATCAAAAAGACACAGCCACCCCAAAGTTTGGGACGCCTCTGTTTACAAGAACCTCGTTTACCGTACAAGTTCAATATCACAGAAAGTGAAAAATGGATAAAGAACTTGTGGTACTTACGTACAATGCAGTATCACTCAGCAATGAAATCTATGTCATCAGGCCCGTAGCATCATAATGAGTGGATTCAGGTACGATGATTCTAACTGAAATAAGTCACACAGAAAAAGAAACATCATAAGATATCACTAATACACGGAATGTAAACTTGGCTACACAGGAACTGAATTCCAAAACAGAACAGGGTCTCAAATTTAGAAAACCAACTTATGCTTGCTTAAGGGGAAAGATGAGTTGGGTTGCTGCATAAAACCAGAGATTGAAATGAGCACAGATAAAGTTCCTTAAGCCAAATATGGAATAGACAAGAGCTACTCCTTGCTCAACGAAATGGACTCAACACCGCATATTAAACGCCTAAGAATGTACCTGACTAGTAAGTATCTTAAAACCTATGGATTGCTATGTCTCCGAAAGAGAATCAAGCATGTGTACAGGGGCATAAACGCAGCAGTGATAGGATTGGAGAGGTTCGGTGAGCAAATGAAGACCCTTTGAAGTCATATTGCATGGTACCCATTCCACGGGTTTCAACTACCCAGGTTTTAGGTATTCTTCCTTCAGCTAAAACATGCATGTGGAACCCAGAGTATGATCAACCATGTGATCGGGAGACGTGTTCAAATATGTCTCAGTTTTCGTACCCTGGTTCTCGGGTGCAACATCCCAGACGCTTTACTAACACTCTCCCCACTTGGAGAGTCAGCGCCTTTAACCTCCTGTTTGGCACAGTTTGCAATTTCTGCGGAAGATGAACAGGAATAGCGAGAACCAATGAGAGGCTAGCTGGAGGTGTCTGGACGGGCAAATTTAACTCTCATTTCCCACCAGGAAGAGGAAATAACCAAAGGCTCAGCATGCCGTACCGGAAGCAGATTAGGGCCTGAAGCCATCCTGCGGTGTTTCAGCCAGCTCAAAAGAAAGCGAGTTGAAGAAAGGAGCTCAGGGGCACTGTAATTCACAAACCTGCAGAGTTATAAATGACAGCTATCGTCCAAAAATAGACTGAAGTAAGGCTGCCAAGAGGACTTGAAAGCGGGGCAGAATTGCAGGAAACCGATTTCAGGAGGTAGACTGGAATTGCATTGAAAGCATAGGAAAAGAGGCAGAACGTCCACAATGATGCACTTGGCCAAAAAGGGCGTATGCGTTTTTTCCTGAATATATTCAGGAAAAAATGCATACGCCCTTTTTGGCCAACCAAGCAAGCTTGCAAAGGAAATCTGAACTACAATGAAGTCTCACTTCCCCCCGGTCAAAAGGGCCATCTGAAAAAAGTGTAAAATCCAGAAAGGCAGGACAGGCCATGGAGAACTGGGAGCCTTGTTATGCTGATGGGCGGGATGTAAATTGCCAACAACCACTCGGGAGAAGTGTATGGTGTTTCCTGAAACATCTAAAAAACAAAGCAACAGAACCTAGGGCACTTCCACTTATGGTCCTATAGCTTAGGGAAATTAAAATCAAAAAGACACAGCCACCCCAAAGTTTGGAACGGCTCTGTTTACAAGAACCTCATTTACAGTACAAGTTCAACATCGCAGAAAGTGAAAAATGGATAAAGAATTTGTGGTATTTACTTACAAAGCAATATCAATCAGCAATGAAATCTATGTCATCAGGCCCTTAGCAGCACAATGAGTGGATTCAGGTATGATGATTCTAACTGAAATAAGTCACACAGAAAAAGAAACATCATAAGATATCAGTAATACACGGAATGTAAACTTGGCTACACAGGAACTGAATTACAGAACAGAACAGGGTCTCAAATTTAGAAAAGCAACTTATGCTTGCTTAAGGGGAAAGGTGAGTTGGGGTGCTGCATAAAACCAGAGATTGAAATGAGCACAGATAAAGTTCCTTAAGCCAAATATGGAATAGACAAGAGCTACTCCTTGCTCAACGAAATGGACTCAACACCGCATATTAAACGCCTAAGAACGTACCTGACTAGTAAGTATCTTAAAACCTATGGATTGCTATGTCTCCAAAAGAGAATCAAGCATGTGTACAGGGGCATAAACGCAGCACTGATAGGATTGGAGAGATTCGTGAGCAAATGAAGACCCTTTGAAGTCATATTGCATGGTACCCATTCCACGGGTTTCAACTACCCATGTTTAAGGTATTCTTCCTTCAACTAAAACATGCATGTGGAATCTAGAGTATGATCAGCCATGTGATCGGGAGACGTGTTCAACTATGTCTCAGTTTTCCTCCCCTGGTACTCGGGTGCAACATTCCAGACGCTTTACTAACACTCTCCCCACTTGGAGAGTCAGTCCCTTTAACCTCCTGTTTGGGCCAGTTTGCAATTTCTGTGGAAGATGAACAGGAATAGCGAGAACCAATGAGAGACTAGCTGGAGGTGTCTGGATGGGCAAATTTAACTCTCATTTCCCACCAGGAAGAGGAATTAACCAAAGGCTCAGCATGCCGTGCCAGAACCAGATTAGGGCCTGAAGCCATCCTGCGGTGTTGCGGCCAGGTCACAAGAAAGCGACTTGAAGATAGGAGCTCAGGGGCACTGTAATTCACAAACCTGCAGAGTTATAAATGACAGCTATCGTCCAAAAATATACTGAAGTAAGACTGCCAAGAGGACTTGAAAGCGGGGCAGAATTGCAGGAAACCGATTTCAGGAGGTAGACTGGAATTGCATTGAAAGCATAGGAAAAGAGGCAGAACGTCCACAATGATGCACTTGGCCAAAAAGGGCGTATGCGTTTTTTCCTGAATATATTCAGGAAAAAACGCATACGCCCTTTTTGGCCAACCAAGCAAGCTTGCAAAGGAAATCTGCACTACAATGAAGTCTCACTTCCCCCCCGGTCAAAAGGGCCATCTGAAAAAAGTGTAACATCCAGAAAGGCAGGACAGGCCATGGAGAACTGGGAGCCTTGTTATGCTGATGGGTGGGATGTAAATTGCCAACAACCACTCGGGAGAAGTGTATGGTGTTTCCTGAAACATCTAAAAAACAAAGCAACAGAGCCTAGGGCACTTCCACTTATGGTCCTATAGCTTAGGGAAATTAAAATCAAAAAGACACAGCCACCCCAAAGTTTGGGACGCCTCTGTTTACAAGAACCTCATTTACCGTACAAGTTCAATATCACAGAAAGTGAAAAATGGATAAAGAACTTGTGGTACAGACGTACAATGCAGTATCACTCAGCAATGAAATCTATGTCATCAGGCCCGTAGCAGCATAATGAGTGGATTCAGGTACGATGATTCTAACTGAAATAAGTCACACAGAAAAAGAAACATCATAAGATATCACTAATACACAGAATGTAAACTTGGCTACACAGGAACTGAATTCCAAAACAGAACAGGGTCTCAAATTTAGAAAACCAACTTATGCTTGCTTAAGGGGAAAGGTGAGTTGGGTTGCTGCATAAAACCAGAGATTGAAATGAGCACAGATAAAGTTCCTTAAGCCAAATATGGAATAGACAAGAGCTACTCCTTGCTCAACGAAATGGACTCAACACCGCATATTAAACGCCTAAGAATGTACCTGACTAGTAAGTATCTTAAAACCTATGGATTGCTATGTCTCCGAAAGAGAATCAAGCATGTGTACAGGGGCATAAACGCAGCAGTGATAGGATTGGAGAGGTTCGGTGAGCAAAATGAAGACCCTTTGAAGTCATATTGCATGGTACCCATTCCACGGGTTTCAACTACCCAGGTTTTAGGTATTCTTCCTTCAGCTAAAACATGCATGTGGAACCCAGAGTATGATCAACCATGTGATCGGGAGACGTGTTCAAATATGTCTCAGTTTTCGTACCCTGGTTCTCGGGTGCAACATCCCAGACGCTTTACTAACACACTCCCCACTTGGAGAGTCAGCGCCTTTAACCTCCTGTTTGGCACAGTTTGCAATTTCTGCGGAAGATGAACAGGAATAGCGAGAACCAATGAGAGGCTAGCTGGAGGTGTCTGGACGGGCAAATTTAACTCTCATTTCCCACCAGGAAGAGGAAATAACCAAAGGCTCAGCATGCCGTACCGGAAGCAGATTAGGGCCTGAAGCCATCCTGCGGTGTTTCAGCCAGCTCAAAAGAAAGCGAGTTGAAGAAAGGAGCTCAGGGGCACTGTAATTCACAAACCTGCAGAGTTATAAATGACAGCTATCGTCAAAAATAGACTGAAGTAAGGCTGCCAAGAGGACTTGAAAGCGGGGCAGAATTGCAGGAAACCGATTTCAGGAGGTAGACTGGAATTGCATTGAAAGCATAGGAAAAGAGGCAGAACGTCCACAATGATGCACTTGGCCAAAAAGGGCGTATGCGTTTTTTCCTGAATATATTCAGGAAAAAATGCATACGCCCTTTTTGGCCAACCAAGCAAGCTTGCAAAGGAAATCTGAACTACAATGAAGTCTCACTTCCCCCCGGTCAAAAGGGCCATCTGAAAAAAGTGTAAAATCCAGAAAGGCAGGACAGGCCATGGAGAACTGGGAGCCTTGTTATGCTGATGGGCGGGATGTAAATTGCCAACAACCACTCGGGAGAAGTGTATGGTGTTTCCTGAAACATCTAAAAAACAAAGCAACAGAACCTAGGGCACTTCCACTTATGGTCCTATAGCTTAGGGAAATTAAAATCAAAAAGACACAGCCACCCCAAAGTTTGGAACGGCTCTGTTTACAAGAACCTCATTTACAGTACAAGTTCAACATCGCAGAAAGTGAAAAATGGATAAAGAATTTGTGGTATTTACTTACAAAGCAATATCAATCAGCAATGAAATCTATGTCATCAGGCCCTTAGCAGCACAATGAGTGGATTCAGGTATGATGATTCTAACTGAAATAAGTCACACAGAAAAAGAAACATCATAAGATATCAGTAATACACGGAATGTAAACTTGGCTACACAGGAACTGAATTACAGAACAGAACAGGGTCTCAAATTTAGAAAAGCAACTTATGCTTGCTTAAGGGGAAAGGTGAGTTGGGGTGCTGCATAAAACCAGAGATTGAAATGAGCACAGATAAAGTTCCTTAAGCCAAATATGGAATAGACAAGAGCTACTCCTTGCTCAACGAAATGGACTCAACACCGCATATTAAACGCCTAAGAACGTACCTGACTAGTAAGTATCTTAAAACCTATGGATTGCTATGTCTCCAAAAGAGAATCAAGCATGTGTACAGGGGCATAAACGCAGCACTGATAGGATTGGAGAGATTCGTGAGCAAATGAAGACCCTTTGAAGTCATATTGCATGGTACCCATTCCACGGGTTTCAACTACCCATGTTTAAGGTATTCTTCCTTCATCTAAAACATGCATGTGGAATCTAGAGTATGATCAGCCATGTGATCGGGAGACGTGTTCAACTATGTCTCAGTTTTCCTCCCCTGGTACTCGGGTGCAACATTCCAGACGCTTTACTAACACTCTCCCCACTTGGAGAGTCAGTCCCTTTAACCTCCTGTTTGGGCCAGTTTGCAATTTCTGTGGAAGATGAACAGGAATAGCGAGAACCAATGAGAGACTAGCTGGAGGTGTCTGGATGGGCAAATTTAACTCTCATTTCCCACCAGGAAGAGGAATTAACCAAAGGCTCAGCATGCCGTGCCAGAACCAGATTAGGGCCTGAAGCCATCCTGCGGTGTTGCGGCCAGGTCACAAGAAAGCGACTTGAAGATAGGAGCTCAGGGGCACTGTAATTCACAAACCTGCAGAGTTATAAATGACAGCTATCGTCCAAAAATATACTGAAGTAAGGCTGCCAAGAGGACTTGAAAGCGGGGCAGAATTGCAGGAAACCGATTTCAGGAGGTAGACTGGAATTGCATTGAAAGCATAGGAAAAGAGGCAGAACGTCCACAATGATGCACTTGGCCAAAAAGGGCGTATGCGTTTTTTCCTGAATATATTCAGGAAAAAACGCATACGCCCTTTTTGGCCAACCAAGCAAGCTTGCAAAGGAAATCTGCACTACAATGAAGTCTCACTTCCCCCCCGGTCAAAAGGGCCATCTGAAAAAAGTGTAACATCCAGAAAGGCAGGACAGGCCATGGAGAACTGGGAGCCTTGTTATGCTGATGGGCAGGATGTAAATTGCCAACAACCACTCGGGAGAAGTGTATGGTGTTTCCTGAAACATCTAAAAAACAAAGCAACAGAGCCTAGGGCACTTCCACTTATGGTCCTATAGCTTAGGGAAATTAAAATCGAAAAGACACAGCCACCCCAAAGTTTGGGACGCCTCTGTTTACAAGAACCTCATTTACCGTACAAGTTCAATATCACAGAAAGTGAAAAATGGATAAAGAACTTGTGGTACAGACGTACAATGCAGTATCACTCAGCAATGAAATCTATGTCATCAGGCCCGTAGCAGCATAATGAGTGGATTCAGGTACGATGATTCTAACTGAAATAAGTCACACAGAAAAAGAAACATCATAAGATATCACTAATACACAGAATGTAAACTTGGCTACACAGGAACTGAATTCCAAAACAGAACAGGGTCTCAAATTTAGAAAAGCAACTTATGCTTGCTTAAGGGGAAAGGTGAGTTGGGGTGCTGCATAAAACCAGAGATTGAAATGAGCACAGATAAAGTTCCTTAAGCCAAATATGGAATAGACAACAGCTACTCCTTGCTCAACGAAATCGACTCAAAACCCCATATTAAACGCCTAAGAATGTACCTGACTAGTAAGTATCTTAAAACCTATGGATTGCTATGTCTCCAAAAGAGAATCAAGCATGTGTACAGGGGCGTAAATGCAGCAGTGATAGGATTGGAGAGGTTCGGTGAGCAAATGAAGACCCTTTGAAGTCATATTGCATGGTACCCATTCCACGGGTCTCAACTCTGCAGGTTTAAAGTATTCTTCCTTCAGCTAAAACATGCATGTGGAAGCCAGAGTATGATCAACCGTGTGAACGGGAGACGTGTTCAAATATGTCTCAGTTTTTCTCCCCTGGTACTTGGGTGCAACATTCCAGACGCTTTACTAACACTCTCCCCACTTGGAGAGTCAGTCCCTTTAACCTCCTGTTTGGCCCAGTTTGCAATTTCTGCGGAAGATGAACAGGAATAGCAAGAACCAATGAGAGACTAGCTGGAGGTGTCTGGACGGGCAAATTTAACTCTCATTTCCCACCAGGATGAGGAATTAACCAAAGGATCAGCGTGCCGTGGCAGAAGCAGATTAGGGCCTGAAGCCATCCTGCGGTCTTGCGGCCAGCTCACAAGAAAGCGAGTTGAAGAAAGGAGCTCAGGGGCACTGTAATTCACAAACCTGCAGAGTTATAAATGACAGCTATCGTCCAAAAATAGACTGAACTAAGGCTGCCAAGAGGACTTGAAAGCGGGGCAGAATTGCAGGAAACCGATTTCAGGAGGTAGACTGGAATTGCATTGAAAGCATAGGAAAAGAGGCAGAACGTCCACAATGATGCACTTGGCCAAAAAGGGCGTATGCGTTTCTTCCTGAATATATTCAGGAAAAAACGCATAAGCCCTTTTTGGCCAACCAAGCAAGCTTGCAAAGGAAATCTGCACTACAATGAAGTCTCACTTCCCCCCGGTCAAAAGGGCCATCTGAAAAAAGTGTAAAATCCAGAAAGGCAGGACAGGCCATGGAGAACTGGGAGCCTTGTTATGCTGATGGGCGGGATGTAAATTGCCAACAACCACTCGGGAGAAGTGTATGGTGTTTCCTGAAACATCTAAAAAACAAAGCAAAAGAGCCTAGGGCACTTCCACTTATGGTCCTATAGCTTAGGGAAATTAAAATCAAAAAGACACAGCCACCCCAAAGTTTGGGACGCCTCTGTTTACAAGAACCTCGTTTACCGTACAAGTTCAATATCACAGAAAGTGAAAAATGGATAAAGAACTTGTGGTACTTACGTACAATGCAGTATCACTCAGCAATGAAATCTATGTCATCAGGCCCGTAGCATCATAATGAGTGGATTCAGGTACGATGATTCTAACTGAAATAAGTCACACAGAAAAAGAAACATCATAAGATATCACTAATACACGGAATGTAAACTTGGCTACACAGGAACTGAATTCCAAAACAGAACAGGGTCTCAAATTTAGAAAACCAACTTATGCTTGCTTAAGGGGAAAGATGAGTTGGGTTGCTGCATAAAACCAGAGATTGAAATGAGCACAGATAAAGTTCCTTAAGCCAAATATGGAATAGACAAGAGCTACTCCTTGCTCAACGAAATGGACTCAACACCGCATATTAAACGCCTAAGAATGTACCTGACTAGTAAGTATCTTAAAACCTATGGATTGCTATGTCTCCGAAAGAGAATCAAGCATGTGTACAGGGGCATAAACGCAGCAGTGATAGGATTGGAGAGGTTCGGTGAGCAAATGAAGACCCTTTGAAGTCATATTGCATGGTACCCATTCCACGGGTTTCAACTACCCAGGTTTTAGGTATTCTTCCTTCAGCTAAAACATGCATGTGGAACCCAGAGTATGATCAACCATGTGATCGGGAGACGTGTTCAAATATGTCTCAGTTTTCGTACCCTGGTTCTCGGGTGCAACATCCCAGACGCTTTACTAACACTCTCCCCACTTGGAGAGTCAGCGCCTTTAACCTCCTGTTTGGCACAGTTTGCAATTTCTGCGGAAGATGAACAGGAATAGCGAGAACCAATGAGAGGCTAGCTGGAGGTGTCTGGACGGGCAAATTTAACTCTCATTTCCCACCAGGAAGAGGAAATAACCAAAGGCTCAGCATGCCGTACCGGAAGCAGATTAGGGCCTGAAGCCATCCTGCGGTGTTTCAGCCAGCTCAAAAGAAAGCGAGTTGAAGAAAGGAGCTCAGGGGCACTGTAATTCACAAACCTGCAGAGTTATAAATGACAGCTATCGTCCAAAAATAGACTGAAGTAAGGCTGCCAAGAGGACTTGAAAGCGGGGCAGAATTGCAGGAAACCGATTTCAGGAGGTAGACTGGAATTGCATTGAAAGCATAGGAAAAGAGGCAGAACGTCCACAATGATGCACTTGGCCAAAAAGGGCGTATGCGTTTTTTCCTGAATATATTCAGGAAAAAATGCATACGCCCTTTTTGGCCAACCAAGCAAGCTTGCAAAGGAAATCTGAACTACAATGAAGTCTCACTTCCCCCCGGTCAAAAGGGCCATCTGAAAAAAGTGTAAAATCCAGAAAGGCAGGACAGGCCATGGAGAACTGGGAGCCTTGTTATGCTGATGGGCGGGATGTAAATTGCCAACAACCACTCGGGAGAAGTGTATGGTGTTTCCTGAAACATCTAAAAAACAAAGCAACAGAACCTAGGGCACTTCCACTTATGGTCCTATAGCTTAGGGAAATTAAAATCAAAAAGACACAGCCACCCCAAAGTTTGGAACGGCTCTGTTTACAAGAACCTCATTTACAGTACAAGTTCAACATCGCAGAAAGTGAAAAATGGATAAAGAATTTGTGGTATTTACTTACAAAGCAATATCAATCAGCAATGAAATCTATGTCATCAGGCCCTTAGCAGCACAATGAGTGGATTCAGGTATGATGATTCTAACTGAAATAAGTCACACAGAAAAAGAAACATCATAAGATATCAGTAATACACGGAATGTAAACTTGGCTACACAGGAACTGAATTACAGAACAGAACAGGGTCTCAAATTTAGAAAAGCAACTTATGCTTGCTTAAGGGGAAAGGTGAGTTGGGGTGCTGCATAAAACCAGAGATTGAAATGAGCACAGATAAAGTTCCTTAAGCCAAATATGGAATAGACAAGAGCTACTCCTTGCTCAACGAAATGGACTCAACACCGCATATTAAACGCCTAAGAACGTACCTGACTAGTAAGTATCTTAAAACCTATGGATTGCTATGTCTCCAAAAGAGAATCAAGCATGTGTACAGGGGCATAAACGCAGCACTGATAGGATTGGAGAGATTCGTGAGCAAATGAAGACCCTTTGAAGTCATATTGCATGGTACCCATTCCACGGGTTTCAACTACCCATGTTTAAGGTATTCTTCCTTCAACTAAAACATGCATGTGGAATCTAGAGTATGATCAGCCATGTGATCGGGAGACGTGTTCAACTATGTCTCAGTTTTCCTCCCCTGGTACTCGGGTGCAACATTCCAGACGCTTTACTAACACTCTCCCGACTTGGAGAGTCAGTCCCTTTAACCTCCTGTTTGGCCCAGTTTGCAATTTCTGTGGAAGATGAACAGGAATAGCGAGAACCAATGAGAGACTAGCTGGAGGTGTCTGGATGGGCAAATTTAACTCTCATTTCCCACCAGGAAGAGGAATTAACCAAAGGCTCAGCATGCCGTGCCAGAACCAGATTAGGGCCTGAAGCCATCCTGCGGTGTTGCGGCCAGGTCACAAGAAAGCGACTTGAAGATAGGAGCTCAGGGGCACTGTAATTCACAAACCTGCAGAGTTATAAATGACAGCTATCGTCCAAAAATATACTGAAGTAAGACTGCCAAGAGGACTTGAAAGCGGGGCAGAATTGCAGGAAACCGATTTCAGGAGGTAGACTGGAATTGCATTGAAAGCATAGGAAAAGAGGCAGAACGTCCACAATGATGCACTTGGCCAAAAAGGGCGTATGCGTTTTTTCCTGAATATATTCAGGAAAAAACGCATACGCCCTTTTTGGCCAACCAAGCAAGCTTGCAAAGGAAATCTGCACTACAATGAAGTCTCACTTCCCCCCCGGTCAAAAGGGCCATCTGAAAAAAGTGTAACATCCAGAAAGGCAGGACAGGCCATGGAGAACTGGGAGCCTTGTTATGCTGATGGGCGGGATGTAAATTGCCAACAACCACTCGGGAGAAGTGTATGGTGTTTCCTGAAACATCTAAAAAACAAAGCAACAGAGCCTAGGGCACTTCCACTTATGGTCCTATAGCTTAGGGAAATTAAAATCAAAAAGACACAGCCACCCCAAAGTTTGGGACGCCTCTGTTTACAAGAACCTCATTTACCGTACAAGTTCAATATCACAGAAAGTGAAAAATGGATAAAGAACTTGTGGTACAGACGTACAATGCAGTATCACTCAGCAATGAAATCTATGTCATCAGGCCCGTAGCAGCATAATGAGTGGATTCAGGTACGATGATTCTAACTGAAATAAGTCACACAGAAAAAGAAACATCATAAGATATCACTAATACACAGAATGTAAACTTGGCTACACAGGAACTGAATTCCAAAACAGAACAGGGTCTCAAATTTAGAAAACCAACTTATGCTTGCTTAAGGGGAAAGGTGAGTTGGGTTGCTGCATAAAACCAGAGATTGAAATGAGCACAGATAAAGTTCCTTAAGCCAAATATGGAATAGACAAGAGCTACTCCTTGCTCAACGAAATGGACTCAACACCGCATATTAAACGCCTAAGAATGTACCTGACTAGTAAGTATCTTAAAACCTATGGATTGCTATGTCTCCGAAAGAGAATCAAGCATGTGTACAGGGGCATAAACGCAGCAGTGATAGGATTGGAGAGGTTCGGTGAGCAAATGAAGACCCTTTGAAGTCATATTGCATGGTACCCATTCCACGGGTTTCAACTACCCAGGTTTTAGGTATTCTTCCTTCAGCTAAAACATGCATGTGGAACCCAGAGTATGATCAACCATGTGATCGGGAGACGTGTTCAAATATGTCTCAGTTTTCGTACCCTGGTTCTCGGGTGCAACATCCCAGACGCTTTACTAACACTCTCCCCACTTGGAGAGTCAGCGCCTTTAACCTCCTGTTTGGCACAGTTTGCAATTTCTGCGGAAGATGAACAGGAATAGCGAGAACCAATGAGAGGCTAGCTGGAGGTGTCTGGACGGGCAAATTTAACTCTCATTTCCCACCAGGAAGAGGAAATAACCAAAGGCTCAGCATGCCGTACCGGAAGCAGATTAGGGCCTGAAGCCATCCTGCGGTGTTTCAGCCAGCTCAAAAGAAAGCGAGTTGAAGAAAGGAGCTCAGGGGCACTGTAATTCACAAACCTGCAGAGTTATAAATGACAGCTATCGTCCAAAAATAGACTGAAGTAAGGCTGCCAAGAGGACTTGAAAGCGGGGCAGAATTGCAGGAAACCGATTTCAGGAGGTAGACTGGAATTGCATTGAAAGCATAGGAAAAGAGGCAGAACGTCCACAATGATGCACTTGGCCAAAAAGGGCGTATGCGTTTTTTCCTGAATATATTCAGGAAAAAATGCATACGCCCTTTTTGGCCAACCAAGCAAGCTTGCAAAGGAAATCTGAACTACAATGAAGTCTCACTTCCCCCCGGTCAAAAGGGCCATCTGAAAAAAGTGTAAAATCCAGAAAGGCAGGACAGGCCATGGAGAACTGGGAGCCTTGTTATGCTGATGGGCGGGATGTAAATTGCCAACAACCACTCGGGAGAAGTGTATGGTGTTTCCTGAAACATCTAAAAAACAAAGCAACAGAACCTAGGGCACTTCCACTTATGGTCCTATAGCTTAGGGAAATTAAAATCAAAAAGACACAGCCACCCCAAAGTTTGGAACGGCTCTGTTTACAAGAACCTCATTTACAGTACAAGTTCAACATCGCAGAAAGTGAAAAATGGATAAAGAATTTGTGGTATTTACTTACAAAGCAATATCAATCAGCAATGAAATCTATGTCATCAGGCCCTTAGCAGCACAATGAGTGGATTCAGGTATGATGATTCTAACTGAAATAAGTCACACAGAAAAAGAAACATCATAAGATATCAGTAATACACGGAATGTAAACTTGGCTACACAGGAACTGAATTACAGAACAGAACAGGGTCTCAAATTTAGAAAAGCAACTTATGCTTGCTTAAGGGGAAAGGTGAGTTGGGGTGCTGCATAAAACCAGAGATTGAAATGAGCACAGATAAAGTTCCTTAAGCCAAATATGGAATAGACAAGAGCTACTCCTTGCTCAACGAAATGGACTCAACACCGCATATTAAACGCCTAAGAACGTACCTGACTAGTAAGTATCTTAAAACCTATGGATTGCTATGTCTCCAAAAGAGAATCAAGCATGTGTACAGGGGCATAAACGCAGCACTGATAGGATTGGAGAGATTCGTGAGCAAATGAAGACCCTTTGAAGTCATATTGCATGGTACCCATTCCACGGGTTTCAACTACCCATGTTTAAGGTATTCTTCCTTCATCTAAAACATGCATGTGGAATCTAGAGTATGATCAGCCATGTGATCGGGAGACGTGTTCAACTATGTCTCAGTTTTCCTCCCCTGGTACTCGGGTGCAACATTCCAGACGCTTTACTAACACTCTCCCCACTTGGAGAGTCAGTCCCTTTAACCTCCTGTTTGGGCCAGTTTGCAATTTCTGTGGAAGATGAACAGGAATAGCGAGAACCAATGAGAGACTAGCTGGAGGTGTCTGGATGGGCAAATTTAACTCTCATTTCCCACCAGGAAGAGGAATTAACCAAAGGCTCAGCATGCCGTGCCAGAACCAGATTAGGGCCTGAAGCCATCCTGCGGTGTTGCGGCCAGGTCACAAGAAAGCGACTTGAAGATAGGAGCTCAGGGGCACTGTAATTCACAAACCTGCAGAGTTATAAATGACAGCTATCGTCCAAAAATATACTGAAGTAAGGCTGCCAAGAGGACTTGAAAGCGGGGCAGAATTGCAGGAAACCGATTTCAGGAGGTAGACTGGAATTGCATTGAAAGCATAGGAAAAGAGGCAGAACGTCCACAATGATGCACTTGGCCAAAAAGGGCGTATGCGTTTTTTCCTGAATATATTCAGGAAAAAACGCATACGCCCTTTTTGGCCAACCAAGCAAGCTTGCAAAGGAAATCTGCACTACAATGAAGTCTCACTTCCCCCCCGGTCAAAAGGGCCATCTGAAAAAAGTGTAACATCCAGAAAGGCAGGACAGGCCATGGAGAACTGGGAGCCTTGTTATGCTGATGGGCAGGATGTAAATTGCCAACAACCACTCGGGAGAAGTGTATGGTGTTTCCTGAAACATCTAAAAAACAAAGCAACAGAGCCTAGGGCACTTCCACTTATGGTTCTATAGCTTAGGGAAATTAAAATCGAAAAGACACAGCCACCCCAAAGTTTGGGACGCCTCTGTTTACAAGAACCTCATTTACCGTACAAGTTCAATATCACAGAAAGTGAAAAATGGATAAAGAACTTGTGGTACAGACGTACAATGCAGTATCACTCAGCAATGAAATCTATGTCATCAGGCCCGTAGCAGCATAATGAGTGGATTCAGGTACGATGATTCTAACTGAAATAAGTCACACAGAAAAAGAAACATCATAAGATATCACTAATACACAGAATGTAAACTTGGCTACACAGGAACTGAATTCCAAAACAGAACAGGGTCTCAAATTTAGAAAAGCAACTTATGCTTGCTTAAGGGGAAAGGTGAGTTGGGGTGCTGCATAAAACCAGAGATTGAAATGAGCACAGATAAAGTTCCTTAAGCCAAATATGGAATAGACAACAGCTACTCCTTGCTCAACGAAATCGACTCAAAACCCCATATTAAACGCCTAAGAATGTACCTGACTAGTAAGTATCTTAAAACCTATGGATTGCTATGTCTCCAAAAGAGAATCAAGCATGTGTACAGGGGCGTAAATGCAGCAGTGATAGGATTGGAGAGGTTCGGTGAGCAAATGAAGACCCTTTGAAGTCATATTGCATGGTACCCATTCCACGGGTCTCAACTCTGCAGGTTTAAAGTATTCTTCCTTCAGCTAAAACATGCATGTGGAAGTCAGAGTATGATCAACCGTGTGAACGGGAGACGTGTTCAAATATGTCTCAGTTTTTCTCCCCTGGTACTCGGGTGCAACATTCCAGACGGTTTACTAACACTCTCCCCACTTGGAGAGTCAGCGCCTTTAACCTCCTGTTTGGCCCAGTTTGCAATTTCTGCGGAAGATGAACAGGAATAGCGAGAACCAATTAGAGGCTAGCTGGAGGTGTCTGGACGGGCAAATTTAACTCTCATTTCCCACCAGGATGAGGAAATAACCAAAGGCTCAGCATGCCGTGCCGGAACCAGATTAGGGCCTGAAGCCGTCCTGCGGTGTTGCGGCCTGCTCAAAAGAAAGCGAGTTGAAGAAAGGAGCTCAGGGGCACTGTAATTCACAAACATGCAGAGTTATAAATGACAGCTATCGTCCAAAAATATACTGAAGTAAGGCTGCCAAGAGGACTTGAAAGCGGGGCAGAATTGCAGGAAACCGATCTGAGGAGGTAGACTGGAATTGCATTTCAAGCATAGGAAAGGAGGCAGAACGTCCACAATGATGCACTTGGCCAAAAAGGGCGTATGCGTTTTTTCCTGAATATATTCAGGAAAAAACGCATACGCCCTTTTTGGCCAACCAAGCAAGCTTGCAAAGGAAATCTGCACTACAATAAAGTCTCACTTCCCCCCGGTCAAAAGGGCCACCTGAAAAAAGTGTAAAATCCAGAAAGGCAGGACAGGCCATGGAGAACTGGGAGACTTGTTATGCTGATGGGCGGGATGTAAATTGCCAACAGACACTCGGGAGAAGTGTATGGTGTTTCCTGAAACATCTAAAAAACAAAGCAACAGAGCCTAGGGCACTTCCACTTATGGTCCTATAGCTTAGGGAAATTAAAATCAAAAAGACACAGCCACCCCAAAGTTTGGGACGCCTCTGTTTACAAGAACCTCATTTACCGTACAAGTTCAATATCACAGAAAGTGAAAAATGGATAAAGAACTTGTGGTACTTACGTACAATGCAGTATCACTCAGCAATGAAATCTATGTCATCAGGCCCGTAGCAGCATAATGAGTGGATTCAGGTACGATGATTCTAACTGAAATAAGTCACACAGAAAAAGTAACATCATAAGATATCACTAATACACAGAATGTAAACTTGGCTACACAGGAACTGAATTCCAAAACAGAACAGGGTCTCAAATTTAGAAAAGCAACTTATGCTTGCTTAAGGGGAAAGGTGAGTTGGGGTGCTGCATAAAACCAGAGATTGAAATGAGCACAGATAAAGTTCCTTAAGCCAAATATGGAATAGACAAGAGCTACTCCTTGCTCAACGAAATGGACTCAACACCCCATATTAAACGCCAAAGAATGTACCTGACTAGTAAGTATCTTAAAACCTATGGATTGCTATGTCTCCAAAAGAGAATCAAGCGTGTGTACAGGGGCGTAAATGCAGCAGTGATAGGATTGGAGAGGTTCGGTGAGCAAATGAAGACCCTTTGAAGTCATATTGCATGGTACCCATTCCACGGGTCTCAACTCTGCAGGTTTAAAGTATTCTTCCTTCAGCTAAAACATGCATGTGGAACCCAGAGTATGATCAACCATGTGAACGGGAGACGTGTTCAAATATGTCTCAGTTTCTCTCCCCTGGTACTCGGGTGCAACATTCCAGACGCTTTACTAACACTCTCCCCACTTGGAGAGTCAGCGCCTTTAACCTCCTGTTTGGCCCAGTTTGCAATTTCTGCGGAAGATGAACAGGAATAGCAAGAACCAATGAGAGACTAGCTGGAGGTGTCTGGACGGGCAAATTTAACTCTCATTTCCCACCAGGATGAGGAATTAACCAAAGGCTAGCGTGCCGTGGCCGAAGCAGATTAGGGCCTGAAGCCATCCTGCGGTCTTGCGGCCAGCTCACAAGAAAGCGAGTTGAAGAAAGGAGCTCAGGGGCACTGTAATTCACAAACCTGCAGAGTTATAAATGACAGCTATCGTCCAAAAATAGACTGAACTAAGGCTGCCAAGAGGACTTGAAAGCGGGGCAGAATTGCAGGAAACCGATTTCAGGAGGTAGACTGGAATTGCATTGAAAGCATAGGAAAAGAGGCAGAACGTCCACAATGATGCACTTGGCCAAAAAGGGCGTATGCGTTTCTTCCTGAATATATTCAGGAAAAAACGCATACGCCCTTTTTGGCCAACCAAGCAAGCTTGCAAAGGAAATCTGCACTACAATGAAGTCTCACTTCCCCCCGGTCAAAAGGGCCATCTGAAAAAAGTGTAAAATCCAGAAAGGCAGGACAGGCCATGGAGAACTGGGAGCCTTGTTATGCTGATGGGCGGGATGTAAATTGCCAACAACCACTCGGGAGAAGTGTATGGTGTTTCCTGAAACATCTAAAAAACAAAGCAACAGAGCCTAGGGCACTTCCACTTATGGTCCTATAGCTTAGGGAAATTAAAATCAAAAAGACACAGCCACCCCAAAGTTTGGGACGCCTCTGTTTACAAGAACCTCGTTTACCGTACAAGTTCAATATCACAGAAAGTGAAAAATGGATAAAGAACTTGTGGTACTTACGTACAATGCAGTATCACTCAGCAATGAAATCTATGTCATCAGGCCCGTAGCAGCATAATGAGTGGATTCAGGTACGATGATTCTAACTGAAATAAGTCACACAGAAAAAGAAACATCATAAGATATCACTAATACACAGAATGGAAACTTGGCTACACAGGAACTGAATTCCAAAACAGAACAGGGTCTCAAATTTAGAAAAGCAACTTATGCTTGCTTAAGGGGAAAGGTGAGTTGGGGTGCTGCATAAAACCAGAGATTGAAATGAGCACAGATAAAGTTCCTTAAGCCAAATATGGAATAGACAAGAGCTACTCCTTGCTCAACGAAATGGACTCAACACCCCATATTAAACGCCAAAGAATGTACCTGACTAGTAAGTATCTTAAAACCTATGGATTGCTATGTCTCCAAAAGAGAATCAAGCGTGTGTACAGGGGCGTAAATGCAGCAGGGATAGGATTGGAGAGGTTCGGTGAGCAAATGAAGACCCTTTGAAGTCATATTGCATGGTACCCATTCCACGGGTCTCAACTCTGCAGGTTTAAAGTATTCTTCCTTCAGCTAAAACATGCATGTGGAACCCAGAGTATGATCAACCGTGTGAACGGGAGACGTGTTCAAATATGTCTCAGTTTTTCTCCCCTGGTACTCGGGTGCAACATTCCAGACGCTTTACTAACACTCTCCCCACTTGGAGAGTCAGCGCCTTTAACCTCCTGTTTGGCCCAGTTTGCAATTTCTGCGGAAGATGAACAGGAATAGCAAGAACCAATGAGAGACTAGCTGGAGGTGTCTGGACGGGCAAATTTAACTCTCATTTCCCACCAGGATGAGGAATTAACCAAAGGCTCAGCGTGCCGTGGCAGAAGCAGATTAGGGCCTGAAGCCATCCTGCGGTCTTGCGGCCAGCTCACAAGAAAGCGAGTTGAAGAAAGGAGCTCAGGGGCACTGTAATTCACAAACCTGCAGAGTTATAAATGACAGCTATCGTCCAAAAATAGACTGAAGTAAGGCTGCCAAGAGGACTTGAAAGCGGGGCAGAATTGCAGGAAACCGATTTCAGGAGGTAGACTGGAATTGCATTGAAAGCATAGGAAAAGAGGCAGAACGTCCACAATGATGCACTTGGCCAAAAAGGGCGTATGCGTTTTTTCCTGAATATATTCAGGAAAAAACGCATACGCCCTTTTTGGCCAACCAAGCAAGCTAGCAAAGGAAATCTGCACTACAATGAAGTCTCACTTCCCCCCGGTCAAAAGGGCCATCTGAAAAAAGTGTAAAATCCAGAAAGGCAGGACAGGCCATGGAGAACTGGGAGCCTTGTTATGCTGATGGGCGGGATGTAAATTGCCAACAACCACTCGGGAGAAGTGTATGGTGTTTCCTGAAACATCTAAAAAACAAAGCAACAGAGCCTAGGGCACTTCCACTTATGGTCCTATAGCTTAGGGAAATTAAAATCAAAAAGACACAGCCACCCCAAAGTTTGGGACGCCTCTGTTTACAAGAACCTCGTTTACCGTACAAGTTCAATATCACAGAAAGTGAAAAATGGATAAAGAACTTGTGGTACTTACGTACAATGCAGTATCACTCAGCAATGAAATCAATGTCATCAGGCCTGTAGCATCATAATGAGTGGATTCAGGTACGATGATTCTAACTGAAATAAGTCACACAGAAAAAGAAACATCATAACATATCAGTAATACACGGAATGTAAACTTGGCTACACAGGAACTGAATTACAGAACAGAACAGGGTCTCAAATTTAGAAAACCAACTTATGCTTGCTTAAGGGGAAAGGTGAGTTGGGGTGCTGCATAAAACCAGAGATTGAAATGAGCACAGATAAAGTTCCTTAAGCCAAATATGGAATAGACAAGAGCTACTCCTTGCTCAACGAAATGGACTCAACACCCCATATTAAACGCCTAAGAATGTACTTGACTAGTAAGTATCTTAAAACCTATGGATTGCTATGTCTCCAAAAGAGAATCAAGCGTGTGTACAGGGGCATAAACGCAGCAGATAGGATTGGAGAGGTTCGGTGAGCAAATGAAGACCCTTTGAAGTCATATTGCATGGTACCCATTACACAGGTCTCAACTCTCCATGTTTAAGGTATTCTTCCTTCAGCTAAAACATGCATGTGGAACCCAGAGTATGATCAACCGTGTGAACGGGAGACGTGTTCAAATATTTCTCAGTTTTCCTTCCCTGGTACTCGGGTGCAACATTCCAGATGCTTTACTAACACTCTCCCCACTTGGAGAGTCAGCGCCTTTAACCTCCTGTTTGGCCAAGTTTGCAATTTCTGCGGAAGATGAACAGGAATAGGGAGAACAAATGAGAGACTAGCTGGAGGTGTCTGGACGGGCAAATTTAACTCTCATTTCCCATCAGGAAGAGGAATTAACCAAAGGCTCAGCGTGCCGTGCCGGAAGCAGATTAGGGCCTGAAGCCATCCTGCGGTGTTGCGGCCAGCTCACAAGAAAGCGAGTTGAAGAAAGGAGCTCAGGGACACTGTAATTCACAAACCTGCAGAGTTATAAATGACAGCTATCGTCCAAAAATAGACTGAAGTAAGGCTGCCAAGAGGACTTGAAAGCAGGGCAGAATTGCAGTAAACCAATTTCAGGAGGTAGACTGGAATTGCATTGAAAGCATAGGAAAAGAGGCAGAACGTCCGCATTGATGCACTTGGCCAAAAAGGGCGTATGCGATTTTTCCTGAATATATTCATGAAAAAACGCATACGCCCTTTTTGGCCAACCAAGCAAGCTTGCAAAGGAAATCTGCACTACAATGAAGTCTCACTTCCCCCCGGTCAAAAGGGCCATCTGAAAAAAGTGTAAAATCCAGAAAGGCAGGACAGGCCATGGAGAACTGGGAGCCTTGTTATGCTGATGGGCGGGATGTAAATTGCCAACAGACACTTGGGAGAAGTGTATGGTGTTTCCTGAAACATCTAAAAAACAAAGCAACACAGCCTAGGGCACTTCCACTTATTGTCCTATAGCTTAGGGAAATTAAAATCAAAAAGACACAGCCACCCCAAAGTTTGGAACGGCTCTGTTTACAAGAACCTCGTTTACCGTACAAGTTCAATATCACAGAAAGTGAAAAATGGATAAAGAACTTGTGGTACTTACGTACAATGCAGTATCACTCAGCAATGAAATCAATGTCATCAGGCCTGTAGCATCATAATGAGTGGATTCAGGTACGATGATTCTAACTGAAATAAGTCACACAGAAAAAGAAACATCATAACATATCACTAATACACGGAATGTAAACTTGGCTACACAGGAACTGAATTCCAAAACAGAACAGGGTCTCAAATTTAGAAAACCAACTTATGCTTGCTTAAGGGGAAAGGTGAGTTGGGTTGCTGCATAAAACCAGAGATTGAAATGAGCACAGATAAAGTTCCTTAAGCCAAATATGGAATAGACAAGAGCTACTCCTTGCTCAACGAAATGGACTCAACACCGCATATTAAACGCCTAAGAATGTACCTGACTAGTAAGTATCTTAAAACCTATGGATTGCTATGTCTCCAAAAGAGAATCAAGCATGTGTACAGGGGCATAAACGCAGCACTGATAGGATTGGAGAGGTTCGGTGAGCAAATGAAGACCCTTTGAAGTCATATTGCATGGTACCCATTCCACGGGTTTCAACTACCCAGGTTTTAGGTATTCTTCCTTCAGCTAAAACATGCATGTGGAACCCAGAGTATGATCAACCATGTGATCGGGAGACGTGTTCAAATATATCTCAGTTTTCGTACCCTGGTACTCGGGTGCAACATTCCAGACGCTTTACTAACACTCTCCCCACTTGGAGAGTCAGTGCCTTTAACCTCCTGTTTGGCCCAGTTTGCAATTTCTGCGGAAGATGAACAGGAATAGCGAGAACCAATGAGAGACTAGCTGGAGGTGTCTGGACGGGCAAATTTAACTCTCATTTCCCACCAGGAAGAGGAAATAACCAAAGGCTCAGCGTGCCATACCGGAACCAGATTAGGGCCTGAAGCCATCTTGCGGTGTTTCGGCCAGCTCAAAAGAAAGCGAGTTGAAGAAAGGAGCTCAGGGGCACTGTAATTCACAAACCTGCAGAGTTATAAATGACAGCTATCGTCCAAAAATAGACTGAAGTAAGGCTGCCAAGAGGACTTGAAAGCGGGGCAGAATTGCAGGAAACCGATTTCAGGAGGTAGACTGGAATTGCATTGAAAGCATAGGAAAAGAGGCAGAACGTCCACAATGATGCACTTGGCCAAAAAGGGCGTATGCGTTTTTTCCTGAATATATTCAGGAAAAAACGCATACGCCCTTTTTGGGCAACCAAGCAAGCTTGCAAAGAAAATCTGCACTACAATGAAGTCTCACTTCCCCCCGGTCAAAAGGGCCATCTGAAAAAAGTGTAAAATCCAGAAAGGCAGGACAGGCCATGGAGAACTGGGAGCCTTGTTATGCTGATGGGCGGGATGTAAATTGCCAACAACCACTCGGGAGAAGTGTATGGTGTTTCCTGAAACATCGAAAAAACAAAGCAACAGAACCTAGGGCACTTCCACTTATGGTCCTATAGCTTAGGGAAATTAAAATCAAAAAGACACAGCCACCCCAAAGTTTGGAACGGCTCTGTTTACAAGAACCTCATTTACAGTACAAGTTCAACATCGCAGAAAGTGAAAAATGGATAAAGAAGTTGTGGTATTTACTTACAAAACAATATCACTCAGCAATGAAATCTGTGTCATCAGGCCCTTAGCAGCACAATGAGTGGATTCAGGTATGATGATTCTAACTGAAATAAGTCACACAGAAAAAGAAACATCATAAGATATCAGTAATACACGGAATGTAAACTTGGCTACACAGGAACTGAATTACAGAACAGAACAGGGTCTCAAATTTAGAAAACCAACTTATGCTTGCTTAAGGGGAAAGGTGAGTTGGGGTGCTGCATAAAACCAGAGATTGAAATGAGCACAGATAAAGTTCCTTAAGCCAAATATGGAATAGACAAGAGCTACTCCTTGCTCAACGAAATGGACTCAACACCGCATATTAAACGCCTAAGAATGTACCTGACTAGTAAGTATCTTAAAACCTATGGATTGCTATGTCTCCAAAAGAGAATCAAGCATGTGTACAGGGGCATAAACGCAGCACTGATAGGATTGGAGAGGTTCGGTGAGCAAATGAAGACCCTTTGAAGTCATATTGCATGGTACCCATTCCACGGGTTTCAACTACCCAGGTTTAAGGTATTCTTCCTTCAGCTAAAAGATGCATGTGGAACCCAGAGTATGATCAGCCATGTGATCGGGAGACGTGTTCAACTATGTCTCAGTTTTCCTCCCCTGGTACTCGGGTGCAACATTCCAGACGCTTTACTAACACTCTCCCCACTTGGAGAGTCAGTCCCTTTAACCTCCTGTTTGGCCCAGTTTGCAATTTCTGCTGAAGATGAACAGGAATAGCGAGAACCAATGAGAGACTAGCTGGAGGTGTCTGGACGGGCAAATTTAACTCTCATTTCCCACCAGGAAGAGGAATTAACCAAAGGCTCAACATGCCGTGCCAGAACCAGATTAGGGCCTGAAGCCATCCTGCGGTGTTGCGGCCAGGTCACAAGAAAGCGAGTTGAAGATAGGAGCTCAGGGGCACTGTAATTCACAAACCTGCAGAGTTATAAATGACAGCTATCGTCCAAAAATATACTGAAGTAAGGCTGCCAAGAGGACTTGAAAGCGGGGCAGAATTGCAGGAAACCGATTTCAGGAGGTAGACTGGAATTGCATTGAAAGCATAGGAAAAGAGGCAGAACGTCCACAATGATGCACTTGGCCCAAAAGGGCGTATGCGTTTTTTCCTGAATATATTCAGGAAAAAACGCATACGCCCTTTTTGGCCAACCAAGCAAGCTTGCAAAGGAAATCTGCACTACAAAGAAGTCTCACTTCCCCCCGGTCAAAAGGGCCATCTGAAAAAAGTGTAAAATCCAGAAAGGCAGGACAGGCCATGGAGAACTGGGAGCCTTGTTATGCTGATGGGTGGGATGTAAATTGCCAACAACCACTTGGGCGAAGTGTATGGTGTTTCCTGAAACATCTAAAAAACAAAGCAACAGAACCTAGGGCAATTCCACTTATGGTCCTATAGCTTAGGGAAATTAAAATCAAAAAGACACAGCCACCCCAAAGTTTGGAACGGCTCTGTTTACAAGAACCTCGTTTACAGTACAAGTTCAACATCGCAGAAAGTGAAAAATGGAGAAAGAAGTTGTGGTATTTACTTACAAAGCAATATCACTCAGCAATGAAATCTGTGTCATCAGGCCCTTAGCAGCACAATGAGTGGATTCAGGTATGATGATTCTAACTGAAATAAGTCACACAGAAAAAGAAACATCATAAGATATCAGTAATACACGGAATGTAAACTTGACTACACAGGAACAGAATTACAGAACAGAACAGGGTCTCAAATTTAGATAACCAAATTATGCTTGCTTAAGGGGAAAGGTGAGTTGGGGTGCTGCATAAAACCAGAGATTGAAATGAGCACAGATAAAGTTCCTTAAGCCAAATATGGAATAGACAAGAGCTACTCCTTGCTCAACGAAATGGACTCAACACCCCATAATAAACGCCTAAGAATGTACCTGACTAGTAAGTATCTTAAAACCTATGGATTGCTATGTCTCCAAAAGAGAATCAAGCGTGTGTACAGGGGCATAAACGCAGCAGATAGGATTGGAGAGGTTCGGTGAGCAAATGAAGACCCTTTGAAGTCATATTGCATGGTACCCATTACACAGGTCTCAACTCTCCATGTTTAAGGTATTCTTCCTTCAGCTAAAACATGCATGTGGAACCCAGAGTATGATCAACCATGTGAACGGGAGACGTGTTCAAATATGTCTCAGTGCTTCTCCCCTGGTACTCGGGTGCAACATTCCAGAAGCTTTACTAACACTCTCCCCACTTGGAGAGTCAGCGCCTTTAACCTCCTGTTTGGCCAAGTTTGCAATTTCTGCGGAAGATGAACAGGAATAGGGAGAACCAATGAGAGACTAGCTGGAGGTGTCTGGACGGGCAAATTTAACTCTCATTTCCCACCAGGAAGAGGAAATAACCAAAGGCTCAGCGTGCCGTGCCGGAACCAGATTAGGGCCTGAAGCCATCCTGCGGTTTTGCGGCCTGCTCAAAAGAAAGCGAGTTGAAGAAAGGAGCTCAGGAGCACTGTAATTCACAAACCTGCAGAGTTATAAATGACAGCTATCGTCCAAAAATATACTGAAGTAAGGCTGCCAAGAGGACTTGAAAGCGGGGCAGAATTGCAGGAAACCGATTTCAGGAGGTAGACTGGAATTGCATTTCAAGCATAGGAAAAGAGGCAGAACGTCCACAATGATGCACTTGGCCAAAAAGGGCGTATGCGTTTTTTCCTGAATATATTCAGGAAAAAACGCATACGCCCTTTTTGGCCAACCAAGCAAGCTTGCAAAGGAAATCTGCACTACAATGAAGTCTCACTTCCCCCCGGTCAAAAGGGCCATCTGAAAAAAGTGTAAAATCCAGAAAGGCAGGACAGGCCATGGAGAACTGGGAGCCTTGTTATGCTGATGGACGGGATGTAAATTGCCAACAGACACTCGGGAGAAGTGTATGGTGTTTCCTGAAACATCGAAAAAACAAAGCAACAGAGCCTAGGTCACTTCCACTTATGGTCCTATAGCTTAGGGAAATTAAAATAAAAAAGACACAGCCACCCCAAAGTTTGGGACGCCTCTGTTTACAAGAATCTCGTTTACCATACAAGTTCAATATCACAGAAAGTGAAAAATGGATAAAGAACTTGTGGTACTTACGTACAATGCAGTATCACTCAGCAATGAAATCTATGTCATCAGGCCCGTAGCAGCATAATGAGTGGATTCAGGTACGATGATTCTAACTGAAATAAGTCACACAGAAAAAGAAACATCATAAGATATCACTAATACACAGAATGTAAACTTGGCTACACAGGAACTGAATTCCAAAACAGAACAGGGTCTCAAGTTTAGAAAAGCAACTTATGCTTGCTTAAGGGGAAAGGTGAGTTGGGGTGCTGCATAAAACCAGAGATTGAAATGAGCACAGATAAAGTTGCTTAAGCCAAATATGGAATAGAAAAGAGCTACTCCTTGCTCAACGAAATGGTCTCAACACCCCAAATTAAACGCCTAAGAATGTACCTGACTAGTAAGTATCTTAAAACCTATGGATTGCTATGTCTCCAAAAGAGAATCAAGCATGTGTACAGGGGCATAAACGCAGCAGTGATAGGATTGGAGAGGTTCGGTGAGCAAATGAAGACCCTTTGAAGTCATATTGCATGGTACCCATTCCACTGGTCTCAACTCTCCAGGTTTAAGGTATTCTTCCTTCAGCTAAAACATGCATGTGGAACCCAGAGTATGATCAACCGTGTGAACGGGAGACGTGTTCAAATATGTCTCAGTTTTCCTCCCCTGGTACTCGGGTGCAACATTCCAGATGCTTTATTAACACTCTCCCCACTTGGAGAGTCAGCGCCTTTAACCTCCTGTATGGCCCAGTTTGCAATTTCTGCGGAAGATGAACAGGAATAGGGAGAACCAATGAGAGACTAGCTGGAGGTGTCTGGATGCGCGAATTTAACTCTCTTTTCCCACCAGGAAGAGGAAATAACCAAAGGTTCAGTGTGCCGTGCCGGAACCAGATTAGGGCCTGAAGCCATCCTGCGGTGTTGCGGCCTGTTCAAAAGAAAGCGAGTTGAAGAAAGGAGCTCAGGGGCACTGTAATTCACAAACCTGCAGAGTTATAAATGACAGCTATCGTCCAAAAATAGACTGAAGTAAGGCTGCCAAGAGGACTTGAAAGCGGGGCAGAATTGCAGGAAACCGATTTCAGGAGGTAGACTGGAATTGCATTGAAAGCATAGGAAAAGAGGCAGAACGTCCACAATGATGCACTTGGCCAAAAAGGGCGTATGCGTTTTTTCCTGAATATATTCAGGAAAAAATGCATACGCCCTTTTTGGCCAACCAAGCAAGCTTGCAAAGGAAATCTGCACTACAATGAAGTCTCAATTCCCCCCAGTCAAAAGGGCCATCTGAAAAAAGTGTAAAATCCAGAAAGGCAGGACAGGCCATGGAGAACTGGGAGCCTTGTTATGCTGATGGGCGGGATGTAAATTGCCAACAGACACTCGGGAGAAGTGTATGGTGTTTCCTGAAACATCGAAAAAACAAAGCAACAGAGCCTAGGGCACTTCCACTTATGGTCCTATAGCTTAGGGAAATTAAAATCAAAAAGACACAGCCACCCCAAAGTTTGGGACGCCTCTGTTTACAAGAACCTCGTTTACCGTACAAGTTCAATATCACAGAAAGTGAAAAATGGATAAAGAACTTGTGGTACTTACGTACAATGCAGTATCACTCAGCAATGAAATCTATGTCATCAGGCCCGTAGCAGCATAATGAGTGGATTCAGGTACGATGATTCGAACTGAAATAAGTCACACAGAAAAAGAAACATCATAAGATATCACTAATACACGGAATGTAAACTTGGCTACACAGGAACTGAATTCCAAAACAGAACAGGGTCTCAAATTTAGAAAACCAACTTATGCTTGCTTAAGGGGAAAGGTGAGTTGGGGTGCTGCATAAAACCAGAGATTGAAATGAGCACAGATAAAGTTCCTTAAGCCAAATATGGAATAGACAAGAGCTACTCCTTGCTCAACGAAATGGACTCAACACCCCATATTAAACGTCTAAGAATGTACCTGACTAGTAAGTATCTTAAAACCTATGGATTGCTATGTCTCCAAAAGAGAATCAAGCGTGTGTACAGGGGCGTAAACGCAGCAGTGATAGGATTGGAGAGGTTCGGTGAGCAAATGAAGACCCTTTGAAGTCATATTGCATGGTACCCATTCCACGGGTCTCAACTCTCCAGGTTTAAGGTATTCTTCCTTCAGCTAAAACATGCATGTGGAACCCAGAGTATGATCAACCGTGTGAACGGGAGACGTGTTCAAATATGTCTCAGTGCTTCTCCCCTGGTACTCGGGTGCAACATTCCAGACGCTTTACTAACACTCTCCCCACTTGGAGAGTCAGCGCCTTTAACCTCCTGTTTGGCCCAGTTTGCAATTTCTGCGGAAGATGAACAGGAATAGGGAGAACCAATGAGAGACTAGCTGGAGGTGTCTGGACGGGCAAATTTAACTATCATTTCCCACCAGGAAGAGGAAATAACCAAAGGCTCAGCGTGCCGTGCGGGAACCAGATTAGGGCCTGAAGCCATCCTGCGGTGTTGCGGCCTGCTTAAAAGAAAGCGAGTTGAAGAAAGGAGCTCAGGGGCACTGTAAATCACAAACCTGCAGAGTTATAAATGACAGCTATCGTCCAAAAATATACTGAAGTAAGGCTGCCAAGAGGACTTGAAAGCGGGGCAGAATTGCAGGAAACCGATTTCAGGAGGTAGACTGGAATTGCATTGAAAGCATAGGAAAAGAGGCAGAACGTCCACAATGATGCACTTGGCCAAAAAGGGCGTATGCGTTTTTTCCTGAATATATTCAGGAAAAAACGCATACGCCCTTTTGGCCAACCAAGCAAGCTTGCAAAGGAAATCTGCACTACAATGAAGTCTCACTTCCCCCCGTTCAAAAGGGCCATCTGAAAAAAGTGTAAAATCCAGAAAGGCAGGACAGGCCATGGAGACCTGGGAGCCTTGTTATGCTGATGGGCGGGATGTAAATTGCCAACAGACACTCGGGAGAAGTGTATGGTGTTTCCTGAAACATCTAAAAAACAAAGCAACAGAGCCTTGGGCACTGCCACTTATGGTCCTATAGCTTAGGGAAATTAAAATCAAAATGACACAGCCACCCCAAAGTTTGGGATGCCTCTGTTTACAAGAACCTCGTTTACCGTACAAGTTCAATATCACAGAAAGTGAAAAATGGATAAAGAACTTGTGGTACTTACGTACAATGCAGTATCACTCAGCAATGAAATCTATGTCATCAGGCCCGTAGCAGCATAATGAGTGGATTCAGGTACGATGATTCTAACTGAAATAAGTCACATAGAAAAAGAAACATCATAAGATATCACTAATACATGGAATGTAAACTTGGCTACACAGGAACTGAATTCCAAAACAGAACAGGGTCTCAAATTTAGAAAACCAACTTATGCTTGCTTAAGGGGAAAGGTGAGTTGGGGTGCTGCATAAAACCAGAGATTGAAATGAGCACAGATAAAGTTCCTTAAGCCAAATATGGAATAGACAAGAGCTACTGCTTGCTCAACGAAGTGGACTCAACACCGCATATTAAACGCCTAAGAATGTACCTGACTAGTAAGTATCTTAAAAGCTATGGATTGCTATGTCTCCGAAAGAGAATCAAGCATGTGTACAGGGGCATAAACGCAGCAGTGATAGGATTGGAGAGGTTCGGTGAGCAAATGAAGACCCTTTGAAGTCATATTGCATGGTACCCATTCCACAGGTTTCAACTACCCAGGTTTAAGGTATTCTTCCTTCAGCTAAAACATGCATGTGGAACCTAGAGTATGATCAACCGTGTGATCGGGAGACGTGTTCAAATATGTGTCAGTTTTCGTATCCTGGTACTCGGGTGCAACATTCCAGACGCTTTACTAACACTCTCCCGACTTGGAGAGTCAGTCCCTTTAACCTCCTGTTTGGCCCAGTTTTCAATTTCTGTGGAAGATGAACAGGAATAGCGAGAACCAATGAGAGACTAGCTGGAGGTGTCTGGACGGGCAAATTTAACTCTAATTTCCCACCAGGAAGAGGAATTAACCAAAGGCTCAGCGTGCCGTGCTGGAACCAGATTAGGGCCTGAAGCCATCCTGCGGTGTTGCGGCCAGGTCACAAGAAAGCGAGTTGAAGAAAGGAGCTCAGGGGCACTGTAATTCACAAACCTGCAGAGTTATAAATTACAGCTATCGTCCAAAAATATACTGAAGTAAGGCTGCCAAGAGGACTTGAAACGGGGCAGAATTGCAGGAAACCGATTTCAGGAGGTAGACTGGAATTGCATTGAAAGCATAGGAAAAGAGGCAGAACGTCCACAATGATGCACTTGGCCAAAAAGGGCGTATGCGTTTTTTCCTGAATATATTCAGGAAAAAACGCATACGCCCTTTTTGGCCAACCAAGCAAGCTTGCAAAGGAAATCTGCACTACAATGAAGTCTCACTTCCCCCCGGTCAAAAGGGCCATCTGAAAAAAGTGTAAAATCCAGAAAGGCAGGACAGGCCATGGAGAACTGGGAGCCTTGTTATGCTGATGGGCGGGATGTAAATTGCCAACAGACACTCGGGAGAAGTGTATGGTGTTTCCTGAAACATCGAAAAAACAAAGCAACAGAGCCTAGGGCACTTCCACTTATGGTCCTATAGCTTAGGGAAATTAAAATCAAAAAGACACAGCCACCCCAAAGTTTGGGACGCCTCCGTTTACAAGAACCTCGTTTACCGTACAAGTTCAATATCACAGAAAGTGAAAAATGGATAAAGAACTTGTGGTACTTATGTACAATGCAGTATCACTCAGCAATGAAATCTATGTCATCAGGCCCGTAGCAGCATAATGAGTGGATTCAGGTATGATGATTCTAACTGAAATAAGTCACACAGAAAAAGAAACATCATAAAATATCACTAATACACAGAATGTAAACTTGGCTACACAGGAACAGAATTCCAAAACAGAACAGGGTTTCAAATTTAGAAAAGCAACTTATGCTTGCTTAAGGGGAAAGGTGAGTTGGGGTGCTGCATAAAACCAGAGATTGAAATGAGCACAGATAAAGTTCCTTAAGCCAAATATGGAATACACAAGAGCTACTCCTTGCTCAATGAAATGGACTCAACACCCCATATTAAATGCCTAAGAATGTACCTGACTAGTAAGTATCTTAAAACCTATGGATTGCTATGTCTCCAAAAGAGAATCAAGCGTGTGTACAGGGGCGTAAATGCAGCAGTGATAGGATTTGAGAGGTTTGGTGAGCAAATGAAGACCCTTTGAAGTCATATTGCATGGTACCCATTCCACGGGTCTCAACTCTGCAGGTTTAAAGTATTCTTCCTTCAGCTAAAACATGCATGTTGAACCCAGAGTATGATCAACTGTGTGAACGGGAGACGTGTTCAAATATGTCTCAGTTCTTCTCCCCTGGTACTCGGGTGCAACATTCCAGACGCTTTACTAACACTCTCCCCACTTGGAGAGTCAGCGCCTTTAACCTCCTGTTTGGCCCAGTTTGCAATTTCTGTGGAAGATGAACAGGAATAGGGAGAACCAATGAGAGATTAGCTGGAGGTGTCTGGACGGGCAAATTTAACTCTCATTTCCCACCAGGAAGAGGAAATAACCAATGGCTCAGCGTGCCGTGCCGGAACCAGATTAGGGCCTGAAGCCATGCTGCGGTGTTGCGGCCTGCTCAAAAGAAAGCGAGTTGAAGAAAGGAGCTCAGGGGCACTGTAATTCACAAACCTGCAGAGTTATAAATGACAGCTATCGTCCAAAAATAGACTGAAGTAAGGCTGCCAAGAGGACTTGAAAGCGGGGCAGAATTGCAGGAAACCGATTTCAGGAGGTAGACTGGAATTGCATTTCAAGCATAGGAAAAGAGGCAGAACGTCCACAATGATGCACTTGGCCAAAAAGGGCGTATGCGTTTTTTCCTGAATATATTCAGGAAAAAACGCATACGCCCTTTTTGGCCAACCAAGCAAGCTTGCAAAGGAAATCTGCACTACAATGAAGTCTCACTTCCCCCCAGTCAAAAGGGCCATCTGAAAAAAGTGTAAAATTCAGAAAGGCAGGACAGGCCTTGGGGACCTGGGAGCCTTGTTATGCTGATGGGCGGGATGTAAATTGCCAACAGACACTCGGGAGAAGTGTATGGTGTTTCCTGAAACATCGAAAAAACAAAGCAACAGAGCCTAGGGCACTTCCACTTATGGTCCTATAGCTTAGGGAAATTAAAATCAAAAAGACACAGCCACCCCAAAGTTTGGGACGCCTCTGTTTACAAGAACCTCATTTACCGTACAAGTTCAATATCACAGAAAGTGAAAAATGGATAAAGAACTTGTGGTACTTACGTACAATGCAGTATCACTCAGCAATGAAATCTATGTCATCAGGCCCGTAGCAGCATAATGAGTGGATTCAGGTACGATGATTCTAACTGAAATAAGTCACACAGAAAAAGAAACATCATAAGATATCACTAATACACAGAATGTAAACTTGGCTACACAGGAACTGAATTCCAAAACAGAACAGGGTCTCAAATTTAGAAAAGCAACTTATGCTTGCTTAAGGGGAAAGGTGAGTTGGGGTGCTGCATAAAACCAGAGATTGAAATGAGCACAGATAAAGTTCCTTAAGCCAAATATGGAATAGACAAGAGCTACTCCTTGCTCAACGAAATGGACTCAACACCCCATATTAAACGCCTAAGAATGTACCTGACTAGTAAGTATCTTAAAACCTATGGATTGCTATGTCTCCAAAAGAGAATCAAGCATGTGTTCAGGGGCGTAAATGCAGCAGTGATAGGATTGGAGAGGTTCGGTGAGCAAATGAAGACCCTTTGAAGTCATATTGCATGGTACCCTTTCCACGGGTCTCAACTCTGCAGGTTTAAAGTATTCTTCCTTCAGCTAAAACATGCATGTGGAACCCAGAGTATGATCAACCATGTGAACGGGAGACGTGTTCAAATATGTCTCAGGTTTTCTCCCCTGGTACTCGGGTGCAACATTCCAGACGCTTTACTAACACTCTCCCCACTTGGAGAGTCAGCGCCTTTAAGTTCCTGTTTGGCACAGTTTGCAATTTCTGCGGAAGATGAACAGGAATAGCGAAAACCAATGAGAGACTAGCTGGAGGTGTCTGGACGGGCAAATTTAACTCTCATTTCCCACCAGGATGAGGAAATAAACAAAGGCTCAGCGTGCCGTGCCGCAACCAGATTAGGGCCTGAAGCCATCCTGCGGTGTTGCGGCCTGCTCAAAAGAAAGCGAGTTGAAGAAAGGAGCTCAGGGGCACTGTAATTCACAAACCTGCAGAGTTATAAATGACAGCTATCGTCCAAAAATAGACTGAAGTAAGGCTGCCAAGAGGACTTGAAAGCGGGGCAGAATTGCAGGAAACCGATTTCAGGAGGTAGACTGGAATTGCATTTCAAGCATAGGAAAAGAGGCAGAACGTCCACAATGATGCACTTGGCCAAAAAGGGCGTATGCGTTTTTTCCTGAATAGATTCAGGAAAAAACGCATACGCCCTTTTTGGCCAACCAAGCAAGCTTGCAAAGGAAATCTGCACTACAATGAAGTCTCACTTCCCCCCAGTCAAAAGGGCCATCTGAAAAAAGTGTAAAATCCAGAAAGGCAGGACAGGACATGGAGAACTGGGAGCCTTGTTATGCTGATGGGCGGGATGTAAATTGCCAACAGACACTCGGGAGAAGTGTATGGTGTTTCCTGAAACATCTAAAAAACAAAGCAACAGAGCCTAGGGCACTTCCACTTATGGTCCTATAGCTTAGGGAAATTAAAATCAAAAAGACACAGCCACCCCAAAGTTTGGGACGCCTCTGTTTACAAGAACCTCATTTACCGTACAAGTTCAATATCACAGAAAGTGAAAAATGGATAAAGAACTTGTGGTACAGACGTACAATGCAGTATCACTCAGCAATGAAATCTATGTCATCAGGCCCGTAGCAGCATAATGAGTGGATTCAGGTACGATGATTCTAACTGAAATAAGTCACACAGAAAAAGAAACATCATAAGATATCACTAATACACAGAATGTAAACTTGGCTACACAGGAACTGAATTCCAAAACAGAACAGGGTCTCAAATTTAGAAAAGCAACTTATGCTTGCTTAAGGGGAAAGGTGAGTTGGGGTGCTGCATAAAACCAGAGATTGAAATGAGCACAGATAAAGTTCCTTAAGCCAAATATGGAATAGACAACAGCTACTCCTTGCTCAACGAAATGGACTCAAAACCCCATATTAAACGCCTAAGAATGTACCTGACTAGTAAGTATCTTTAAACCTATGGATTGCTATGTCTCCAAAAGAGAATCAAGCATGTGTACAGGGGCTTAAATGCAGCAGTGATAGGATTGGAGAGGTTCGGTGAGCAAATGAAGACCCTTTGAAGTCATATTGCATGGTACCCATTCCACGGGTCTCAACTCTGCAGGTTTAAAGTATTCTTCCTTCAGCTAAAACATGCATGTGGAACCCAGAGTATGATCAACCGTGTGAACGGGAGACGTGTTCAAATATGTCTCAGTTTTTCTCCCCTGGTACTCGGGTGCAACATTCCAGACGCTTTACTAACACTCTCCCCACTTGGAGAGTCAGCGCCTTTAACCTCCTGTTTGGCCCAGTTTGCAATTTCTGCGGAAGATGAACAGGAATAGCGAGAACCAATGAGAGGCTAGCTGGAGGTGTCTGGACGGGCAAATTTAACTCTCATTTCGCACCAGTATGAGGAAATAACCAAAGGCTCAGCGTGCCGTGCTGGAACCAGATTAGGGCCTGAAGCCGTCCTGCGGTGTTGCGGCCTGCTCAAAAGAAAGCGAGTTGAAGAAAGGAGCTCAGGGGCACTGTAATTCTCAAACATGCAGCGTTATAAATGACAGCTATCGTCCAAAAATATACTGAAGTAAGGCTGCCAAGAGGACTTGAAAGCGGGGCAGAATTGCAGGAAACCGATCTCAGGAGGTAGACTGGAATTGCATTTCAAGCATAGGAAAGGAGGCAGAACGTGCACAATGATGCACTTGGCCAAAAAGGGCGTATGCGTTTCTTCCTGAATATATTCAGGAAAAAACGCATACGCCCTTTTTGGCCAACCAAGCAAGATTGCAAAGGAAATCTGCACTACAATGAAGTCTCAATTCCCCCCGGTCAAAAGGGCCATCTGAAAAAAGTGTAAAATCCAGAAAGGCAGGACAGGCCATGGAGAACTGGGAGCCTTGTTATGCTGATGGGCGGGATGTAAATTGCCAACAACCACTCGGGAGAAGTGTATGGTGTTTCCTGAAACATCTAAAAAACAAAGCAACAGAGCCTAGGGCACTTCCACTTATGGTCCTATAGCTTAGGGAAATTAAAATCAAAAAGACACAGCCACCCCAAAGTTTGGGACGCCTCTGTTTACAAGAACCTCGTTTACCGTACAAGTTCAATATCACAGAAAGTGAAAAATGGATAAAGAACTTGTGGTACTTACGTACAATGCAGTATCACTCAGCAATGAAATCAATGTCATCAGGCCCGTAGCATCATAATGAGTGGATTCAGGTACGATGATTCTAACTGAAATAAGTCACACAGAAAAAGAAACATCATAAGATATCACTAATACACGGAATGTAAACTTGGCTACACAGGAACTGAATTCCAAAACAGAAAAGGGTCTCAAATTTAGAAAACCAACTTATGCTTGCTTAAGGGGAAAGGTGAGTTGGGTTGCTGCATAAAACCAGAGATTGAAATGAGCACAGATAAAGTTCCTTAAGCCAAATATGGAATAGACAAGAGCTACTCCTTGCTCAACGAAATGGACTCAACACCGCATATTAAACGCCTAAGAATGTACCTGACTAGTAAGTATCTTTAAACCTATGGATTGCTATGTCTCCGAAAGAGAATCAAGCATGTGTACAGGGGCATAAACGCAGCACTGATAGGATTGGAGAGGTTCGGTGAGCAAATGAAGACCCTTTGAAGTCATATTGCATGGTACCCATTCCACGGGTTTCAACTACCCAGGTTTTAGGTATTCTTCCTTCAGCTAAAACATGCATGTGGAACCCAGAGTATGATCAACCATGTGATCGGGAGACGTGTTCAAATATGTCTCAGTTTTCGTACCCTGGTACTCGGGTGCAACATTCCAGACGCTTTACTAACACTCTCCCCACTTGGAGAGTCAGCGCCTTTAACCTCCTGTTTGGCACAGTTTGCAATTTCTGCGGAAGATGAACAGGAATAGCGAGAACCAATGAGAGGCTAGCTGGAGGTGTCTGGACGGGCAAATTTAACTCTCATTTCCCACCAGGAAGAGGAAATAACCAAAGGCTCAGCGTGCCGTACCGGAACCAGATTAGGGCCTGAAGCCATCCTGTGGTGTTGCGGCCAGCTCAAAAGAAAGCGAGTTGAAGAAAGGAGCTCAGGGGCACTGTAATTCACAAACCTGCAGAGTTATAAATGACAGCTATCGTCCAAAAATAGACTGAAGTAAGGCTGCCAAGAGGACTTGAAAGCGGGGCAGAATTGCAGGAAACCGATTTCAGGAGGTAGACTGGAATTGCATTGAAAGCATAGGAAAAGAGGCAGAACGTCCACAATGATGCACTTGGCCAAAAAGGGCGTATGCGTTTCTTCCAGAATATATTCAGGAAAAAACGCATACGCCCTTTTTGGCCAACCAAGCAAGCTTGCAAAGAAATGTGCACTACAATGAAGTATCACTTCCCCCCGGTCAAAAGGGCCATCTGAAAAAAGTGTAAAATCCAGAAAGGCAGGACAGGCCATGGAGAACTGGGAGCCTTGTTATGCTGATGGGCGGGATGTAAATTGCCAACAGACACTTGGGAGAAGTGTATGGTGTTTCCTGAAACATCTAAAAAACAAAGCAACAGAACCTAGGGCACTTCCACTTATGGTCCTATAGCTTAGGGAAATTAAAATCAAAAAGACACAGCCACCCCAAAGTTTGGAACGCCTCTGTTTACAAGAACCTCGTTTACAGTACAAGTTCAACATCACAGAAAGTGAAAAATGGATAAAGAAGTTGTGGTATTTACTTACAAAGCAATATCACTCAGCAATGAAATCTGTGTCATCAGGCCCTTAGCAGCACAATGAGTGGATTCAGGTATGATGATTCTAACTGAAATAAGTCACACAGAAAAAGAAACATCATAAGATATCAGTAATACACGGAATGTAAACTTGGCTACACAGGAACTGAATTTCAGAACAGAACAGGGTCTCAAATTTAGAAAACCAACTTATTCTTGCTTAAGGGTAAAGGTGAGTTGGGGTGCTGCATAAAACCAGAGATTGAAATGAGCACAGATAAAGTTCCTTAAGCCAAATTTGGAATAGACAAGAGCTACTCCTTGCTCAACGAAATGGACTCAACACCCCATATTAAACGCCTAAGAATGTACCTGACTAGTAAGTATCTTAAAACCTATGGATTGCTATGTCTCCAAAAGAGAATCAAGCATGTGTACAGGGGCATAAACGCAGCAGTGATAGGATTGGAGAGGTTCGGTGAGCAAATGAAGACCCTTTGAAGTCATATTGCATGGTACCCATTCCACGGGTTTCAACTACCCAGGTTTAAGGTATTCTTCCTTCAGCTAAAACATGCATGTGGAACCCAGAGTATGATCAACCATGTGATCGGGAGACGTGTTCAAATATGTCTCAGTTTTCCTCCCCTGGTACTCGGGTGCAACATTCCAGACGCTTTACTAACACTCTCCCGACTTGGAGAGTCAGTCCCTTTAACCTCCTGTTTGGCCCAGTTTGCAATTTCTGCGGAAGATGAACAGGAATAGCGAGAACCAATGAGAGGCTAGCTGGAGATGTCTGGACGGGCAAATTTAACTCTCATTTCCCACCAGGAAGAGGAATTAACCAAAGGCTCAGCGTGCCGTGCCGGAACCAGATTAGGGCCTGAAGCCATCCTGCGGTATTGCGGCCAGCTCAAAAGAAAGCGAGTTGAAGATAGGAGCTCAGGGGCACTGTAATTCACAAACCTGCAGAGTTATAAATGACAGCTATCGTCCAAAAATAGACTGAAGTAAGGCTGCCAAGAGGACTTGAAAGCGGGGCAGAATTGCAGGAAACCGATTTCAGGAGGTAGACTGGAATTGCATTGAAAGCATAGGAAAAGAGGCAGAACGTCCACAATGATGCACTTGGCCAAAAAGGGTGTATGCGTTTTTTCCTGAATATATTCAGGAAAAAACGCATACGACCTTTTTGGCCAACCAAGCAAGCTTGCAAAGGAAATCTGCACTACAATGAAGTCTCACTTCCCCCCGGTCAAAAGGGCCATCTGAAAAAAGTGTAAAATCCAGAAAGGCAGGACAGGCCATGGAGAACTGGGAGCCTTGTTATGCTGATGGGCGGGATGTAAATTGCCAACAGACACTTGGGAGAAGTGTATGGTGTTTCCTGAAACATCGAAAAAACAAAGCAACAGAGCCTAGGGCACTGCCACTTATGGTCCTATAGCTTAGGGAAATTAAAAGCAAAAAGACACAGCCACCCCAAAGTTTGGGACGCCTCTGTTTACAAGAACCTCGTTTACAGTACAAGTTCAACATCGCAGAAAGTGAAAAATGGATAAAGAAGTTGTGGTATTTACTTACAAAGCAATATCACTCAGCAATGAAATCTATGTCATCAGTCCCTTAGCAGCACAATGAGTGGATTCAGGTATGATGATTCTAACTGAAATAAGTCACACAGAAAAAGAAACATCATAAGATATCAGTAGTACACGGAATGTAAACTTGGCTACACAGGAACTGAATTACAGAACCGAACAGGGTCTCAAATTTAGAAAACCAACTTATGCTTGCTTAAGGGGAAAGGTGAGTTGGGGTGCTGCATAAAACCAGAGATTGAAATGAGCACAGATAAAGTTCCTTAAGCCAAATATGGAATAGACAAGAGCTACTCCTTGCTCAACGAAATGGACTCAAAACCCCATATTAAACGCCTAAGAATGTACCTGACTAGTAAGTATCTTAAAACCTATGGATTGCTATGTCTCCGAAAGAGAATCAAGCATGTGTACAGGGGCATAAACGCAGCAGTGATAGGATTGGAGAGGTTCGGTGAGCAAATGAAGACCCTTTGAAGTCATATTGCATGGTACCCATTCCAAGGGTTTCAACTACCCAGGTTTAAGGTATTCTTCCTTCAGCTAAAACATGCATGTGGAACCTAGAGTATGATCAACCATTTGATCGGGAGATGTGTTCAAATATGTCTCAGTTTTCGTACCCTGGTACTTGGGTGCAACATTCCAGACGCTTTACTAACACTCTCCCGACTTGGAGAGTCAGTCCCTTTAACCTCCTGTTTGGCCCAGTTTGCAATTTCTGCGGAAGATGAACAGGAATAGCGAGAACCAATGAGAGACTAGCTGGAGGTGTCTGAACGGGCAAATTTAACTCTCATTTCCCACCAGGAAGAGGAAATAACCAAAGGCTCAGCGTGCCGTGCCAGAACCAGATTAGGGCCTGAAGCCATCCTGCGGTGTTGCGGCCAGGTCACAAGAAAGCGAGTTGAAGAAAGGAGCTCAGGGGCACTGTAATTCACAAACCTGCAGAGTTATAAATGACAGCTATCGTCCGAAAATAGACTGAAATAAGGCTGCCAAGAAGACTTGAAAGCAGGGCAGAATTGCAGGAAACCGATTTCAGGAGGTAGACTGGAATTGCATTGAAAGCATAGGAAAAGAGGCAGAACGTCCACAATGATGCACTTGGCCAAAAAGGGCGTATGCGTTTTTTCCTGAATATATTCAGGAAAAAACGCATACGCCCTTTTTGGCCAACCAAGCAAGCTTGCAAAGGAAATCTGCACTACAATGAAGTCTCACTTCCCCCCGGTCAAAAGGGCCATCTGAAAAAAGTGTAAAATCCAGAAAGGCAGGAAGGCCATGGAGAACTGGGAGCCTTGTTATGCTGATGGGCGGGATGTAAATTGCCAACAACCACTCGGGAGAAGTGTATGGTGTTTCCTGAAACATCTAGAAAACAAAGCAACAGAACCTAGGGCACTTCCACTTATGGTCCTATAGCTTAGGGAAATTAAAATCAAAAAGACACAGCCACCCCAAAGTTTGGGACGCCTCTGTTTACAAGAACCTCGTTTACAGTACAAGTTCAACATCGCAGAAAGTGAAAAATGGATAAAGAAGTTGTGGTATTTACTTACAAAGCAATATCACTCAGCAATGAAATCTGTGTCACAAGGCCCTTAGCAGCACAATGAGTGGATTCAGGTATGATGATTCTAACTGAAATAAGTCACACAGAAAAAGAAACATCATAAATACCAGTAATACATGGAATGTAAACTTGGCTACACAGGAACTGAATTACAGAACAGAACAGGGTCTCAAATTTAGAAAACCAACTTATGTTTGCTTAAGGGTAAAGGTGAGTTGGGGTGCTGCATAAAACCAGAGATTGAAATGAGCACAGATAAAGTTCCTTAAGTCAAATATGGAATAGACAAGAGCTACTCCTTGCTCAACGAAACGGACTCAACACCGCATATTAAATGCCTAAGAATGTACCTGACTAGTAAGTATCTTAAAACCTATGGATTGCTATGTCTCCGAAAGAGAATCAAGCATGTGCACAGGGGCATAAACGCAGCATTGATAGGATTGGAGAGTTTCAGTGAGCAAATGAAGACCCTTTGAAGTCATATTGCATGGTACCCATTCCACGGGTTTCAACTACCCAGGTTTAAGGTATTCTTCCTTCAGCTAAAACATGCATGTGGAACCCAGAGTATGATCAACCATGTGATCGGGAGACGTGTTCCATGATGTCTCAGTTTTCCTCCCCTGGTACTCGGGTGCAACATTCCAGATGCTTTACTAACACTCTCCCCAATGGAGAGTCAGCGCCAGTAACCTCCTGTTTGACCCAGTTTGCAATTTCTGCGGAAGATGAAGAGGAATAGCGAGAACCAAAGAGAGGCTAGCTGGAGGTGTCTGGACGGGCAAATTTAACTCTCATTTCCCACCAGGAAGAGGAAATAACCAAAGGCTCAGCATGCCGTACCGGAACCAGATTAGGGCCTGAAGCCATCCTGCGGTGTTGCGGCCAGCTCAAAAGAAAGCGAGTTGAAGAAAGGAGCTCAGGGGCACTGTAATTCACAAACCTGCAGAGTTATAAATGACAGCTATCGTCCAAAAATATACTGAAGTAAGGCTGCCAAGAGGACTTGAAAGCGGGGCAGAATTGCAGGAAACCGATTTCAGGAGGTAGACTGGAATTGCATTGAAAGCATAGGAAAAGAGGCAGAACGTCCACAATGATGCACTTGGCCAAAAAGGGCGTATGCGTTTTTTCCTGAATATATTCAGGAAAAAACGCATACGCCCTTTTTGGCCAACCAAGCAAGCTTGCAAAGGAAATCTGCACTACAATGAAGTCTCACTTCCCCCCGGTCAAAAGGTCCATCTGAAAAAAGTGTAAAATCCAGAAAGGCAGGACAGGCCATGGAGAACTGGGAGCCTTGTTATGCTGATGGGCGGGATGTAAATTGCCAACAGCCACTCCGGAGAAGTGTATGGTGTTTCCTGAAACATCTAAAAAACAAAGCAACAGAGCCTAGGGCACTTCCACTTATGGTCCTATAGCTTAGGGAAATTAAAATCAAAAAGACACAGCCACCTCAAAGTTTGGGACGCCTCTGTTTACAAGAACCTCGTTTACCGTACAAATTCAATATCACAGAAAGTGAAAAATGGATAAAGAATTTGTGGTACTTACGTACAATGCAGTATCACTCAGCAATGAAATCTGTGTCATCAGGCCCGTAGCAGCACAATGAGTGGATTCAGGTACGATGATTCTAACTGAAATAAGTCACACAGAAAAAGAAACATCATAAGATATCACTAATACACGGAATGTAAACTTGGCTACACAGGAACTGAATACCAAAACAGAACAGGGTCTCAAATTTAGAAAACCAACTTATGCTTGCTTAAGGGGAAAGGTAAGTTGGGGTGCTGCATAAAACCAGAGATTGAAATGAGCACAGATAAAGTTCCTTAAGCCAAATATGGAATAGACAAGAGCTACTCCTTGCTCAACGAAATGGACTCAACACCCCATATTAAACGCCTAAGAATGTACCTGACTAGTAAGTATCTTAAAACCTATGGATTGCTATGTCTCCAAAAGAGAATCAAGCGTGTGTAAAGGGGCATAAACGCAGCAGTGATAGGATTGGAGATGTTCGGTGAGCAAATGAAGACCCTTTGAAGTCATATTGCATGGTACCCATTCCACTGGTCTCAACTCTCCAGGTTTAAGGTATTCTTCCTTCAGCTAAAACATGCATGTGGAACCCAGAGTATGATCAACCGTGTGAATGGGAGCCGTGTTCAAATATGTCTCAGTTTTCCTCCCCTGGTACTCGGGTGCAACATTCCAGATGCTTTACTAACACTCTCCCTACTTGGAGAGTCAGTGCCTTTAACCTCCTGTTTGCCCCAGTTTGCAATTTCTGCGGAAGATGAACAGGAATAGCGAGAACCAATGAGAGACTACCTGGAGGTGTCTGAACGGGCAAATTTAACTCTCATTTCCCACCAGGAAGAGGAATTAACCAAAGGCTCTGCGTGCCATGCCGGAACCAGATTAGGGCCTGAAGCCATGCTGCGGTGTTGCGGCCAGCTCACAAGAAAGCGAGTTGAAGAAAGGAGCTCAGGGGCACTGTAATTCACAAACCTGCAGAGTTATAAATGACAGCTATCGTCCAAAAATATACTGAAGTAAGGCTGCCAAGAGGACTTGAAAGCGGGGCAGAATTGCAGGAAACCAATTTCAGGAGGTAGACAGGAATTGCATTTCAAGCATAGGAAAAGAGGCAGAACGTCCACAGTAATGCACTTGGCCAAAAAGGGCGTATGTGTTTTTTCCTGAATATATTCAGGAAAAAACGCATACGACCTTTTTGGCCAACCAAGCAAGCTTGCAAAGGAAATCTGCACTACAATGAAGTCTCACTTCCCCCTGGTCAAAAGGGCCATCTGAAAAAAGTGTAAAATCCAGAAAGGCAGGACAGGCCATGGAGAACTGGGAGCCTTGTTATGCTGATGGGCGGGATGTAAATTGCCAACAGACACTGGGGAGAAGTGTATGGTGTTTCCTGAAACATCTAAAAAACAAAGCAACAGAGCCTAGGGCACTTCCACTTATGGTCCTATAGCTTAGGGAAATTAAAATCAAAAAGACACAGCCACCCCAAAGTTTGGAACGGCTTGTTTACAAGAACCTCGTTTACAGTACAAGTTCAACATCGCAGAAAGTGAAAAATGGATAAAGAAGTTGTGGTATTTACTTACAAAGCAATATCACTCAGCAATGAAATCTATGTCATCAGGCCCTTAGCAGCACAATGAGTGGATTCAGGTATGATGATTCTAACTGAAATAAGTCACACAGAAAAAGAAACATCATAAGATATCACTAATACACGGAATGTAAACTTGGCTACACAGGAACTGAATTACAGAACAGAACAGGGTCTCAAATTTAGAAAACCAACTTATGCTTGCTTAAGGGGAAAGGAGAGTTGGGGTGCTGCATAAAACCAGAGATTGAAATGAGCACAGATAAAGTTCCTTAAGCCAAATATGGAATAGACAAGAGCTACTCCTTGCTCAACGAAATGGACTCAACACCGCATATTAAACGCCTAAGAATGTACCTGACTAGTAAGTATCTTAAAACCTATGGATTGCTATGTCTCCGAAAGAGAATCAAGCATGTGTACAGGGGCATAAACGCAGCAGTGATAGGATTGGAGAGGTTCGTGAGCAAATGAAGACCCTTTGAAGTCATATTGCATGGTACCCATTCCACGGGTTTCAACTACCCAGGTTTAAGGTATTCTTCCTTCAGCTAAAACATGCATGTGGAACCTAGAGTATGATCAACCATGTGATCGGGAGATGTGTTCAAATATGTCTCAGTTTTCGTACCCTGGTACTCAGGTGCAACATTCCAGACGCTTTACTAACACTCTCCCCACTTGGAGAGTCAGTCCCTTTAACCTCCTGTTTGGCCCAGTTTGAAATTTCTGTGGAAGATGAACAGGAATAGCGAGAACCAATGAGAGACTAGCTGGGGGTGTCTGGATGGGCAAATTTAACTCTCATTTCCCACCAGGAAGAGGAATTAATCAAAGGCTCAGCATGCCGTGCCAGAACCAGACTAGGGCCTGAAGACATCCTGCGGTGTTGCGGCCAGCTCAAAAGAAAACGAGTTGAAGAAAGGAGCTGAGGGGCACTGTAATTCACAAACCTGCAGAGTTATAAATGACAGCTATCGTCCAAAAATAGACTGAAGTAAGGCTGCCAAGAGGACTTGAAAGCGGGGCAGAATTGCAGGAAACCGATTTCAGGACGTAGACTGGAATTGCATTGAAAGCATACGAAAAGAGGCAGAACGTCCACAATGATGCACTTGGCCAAAAAGGGCGTATGCGTTTTTTCCTGAATATATTCAGGAAAAAACGCATACGCCCTTTTTGGTCAACCAAGCAAACTTACAAAGGAAATCTGCACTACAATGAAGTCTCACTTCCCCCCGGTCAAAAGGGCCATCTGAAAAAAGTGTAAAATCCAGAAAGGCAGGACAGGCCATGGAGAACTGGGAGCCTTGTTATGCTGATGGGCGGGATGTAAATTGCCAACAGACACTCCGGAGAAGTGTATGGTGTTTCCTGAAACATCTAAAAAACAAAGCAACAGAGCCTAGGGCACTTCCACTTATGGTCCTAGAGCTCAGGGAAATTAAAATCAAAAAGACACAGCCACCCCAAAGTTTGGGACGCCTCCGTTTACAAGAACCTCGTTTACAGTACAAGTTCAATATCACAGAAAGTGAAAAATGGATAAAGAACTTGTGGTACTTACGTACAATGCAGTATCACTCAGCAATGAAATCTGTGTCATCAGGCCAGTAGCAGCATAATGAGTGGATTCAGGTACGATGATTCTAACTGAAATAAGTCACACAGAAAAAGAAACATCATAAGATATCACTAATACACGGAATGTAAACTTGGCTACACAGGAACTGCATTCCAAAACAGAACAGGGTCTCAAATTTAGAAAACCAACTTAAGCTTGATTAAGGGGAAAGGTGAGTTGGGGTGCTGCATAAAACCAGAGATTGAAATGAGCACAGATAAAGTTCCTTAAGCCAAATATGGAAGAGACAAGAGCTACTCCTTGCTCAACGAAATGGACTCAAAACCCCATATTAAACGCCTAAGAATGTACCTGACTAGTAAGTATCTTAAAACCTATGGATTGCTATGTCTCCAAAAGAGAATCAAGCGTGTGTACACGGGCATAAACGCAGCAGTGATAGGATTGGAGAGGTTCGGTGAGCAAATGTAGACCCTTTGAAGTCATATTTCATGGTACCCATTCCACGGGTTTCAACTACCCAGGTTTTAGGTATTCTTCCTTCAGCTAAAACATGCATGTGGAACCCAGAGTATGATCAACCATGTGATCGGGAGACGTGTTCAAATATGTCTCAGTTTTCCTCCCCTGGTACTCAGGTGCAACATTCCAGACGCTTTACTAACACCCCCCCCCCTTGGAGCGTCAGCGCCTTTAACCTCCTGTTTGACACAGTTTGCAATTTCTGCGGAAGATGAACAGGAATAGCGAGAACCAATGAGAGGCTAGCTGGAGGTGTCTGGACGGGCAAATTTAACTCTCATTTCCCACCAGGAAGAGGAAATAACCAAAGGCTCAGCATGCCGTACCGGAACCAGATTAGGGCCTGAAGCCATCATGCGGTGTTGCAGCCAGCTCAAAAGAAAGCGAGTTGAAGAAAGGAGCTAAGGGGCACTGTAATTCACAAACCTGCAGAGTTATAAATGACAGCTATCGTCCAAAAATAGACTGAAGTAAGTCTGCTAAGAGGACTTGAAAGCGGGGCAGAATTGCAGGAAACCGATTTCAGGAAGTAGACTGAAATTGCATTGAAAGCATAGGAAAAGAGGCAGAACGTCCACAATGATGCACTTGGCCAAAAAGGGCGTATGCGTTTTTTCCTGAATATATTCAGGAAAAAACGCATACGCCCTTTTTGGCCAACAAAGCAAGCTTGCAAAGGAAATCTGCACTACAATGAAGTCTCACTTCCCCCCGGTCAAAAGGGCCATCTGATAAAAGTGTAAAATCCAGAAAGGCAGGACAGGCCATGGAGAACTGGGAGCCTTGTTATGCTGATGGGCGGGATGTAAATTGCCAACAGCCACTCGGGAGAAGTGTATGGTGTTTCCTGAAACATCTAAAAAACAAAGCAACAGAGCCTAGGGCACTTCCAATTATGGTCCTAGAGCTTAGGGAAATTAAAATCAAAAAGACACAGCCACCTCAAAGTTTGGGACGCCTCTGTTTACAAGAACCTCCTTTACCGTACAAATTCAATATCACAGAAAGTGAAAAATGGATAAAGAACTTGTGGTACTTACGTACAATGCAGTATCACTCAGCAATGAAATCTGTGTCATCAGGCCCGTAGCAGCACAATGAGTGGATTCAGGTACGATGATTCTAACTGAAATAAGTCACACAGAAAAAGAAACATCATAAGATATCACTAATACACGGAATGTAAACTTGGCTACACAGGAACTGAATTACAGAACCGAACAGGGTCTCAAATTTAGAAAACCAACTTATGCTTGCTTAAGGGGAAAGGTGAGTTGGGGTGCTGCATAAAACCAGAGATTGAAATGAGCACAGATAAAGTTCCTTAAGCCAAATATGGAATAGACAAGAGCTACTCCTTGCTCAACGAAATGGACTCAACACCCCATATTAAACGCCTAAGAATGTACCTGACTAGTAAGTATCTTAAAACCTATGGATTGCTATGTCTCCAAAATAGAATCAAGCGTGTGTAAAGGGGCATAAACGCAGCAGTGATAGGATTGGAGAGGTTCGGTGAGCAAATGAAGACCCTTTGAAGTCATATTGCATGGTACCCATTACAGGGGTCTCAACTCTCCATGTTTAAGGTATTCTTCCTTCAGCTAAAACATGCATGTGGAACACAGAGTATGATCAACCATGTGAATGGGAGCCGTGTTCAAATATGTCTCAGTTTTCCTCCCCTGGTACTCGGGTGCAACATTCCAGATGCTTTACTAACACTCTCCCTACTTGGAAAGTCAGTGCCTTTAACCTCCTGTTTGGCCCAGTTTGCAATTTCTGCGGAAGATGAACAGGAATAGCGAGAACCATTGAGAGACTACCTGGAGGTGTCTGAACGGGCAAATTTAACTCTCATTTCCCACCAGGAAGAGGAATTAACCAAAGGCTCAGCGTGCCATGCCAGAACCACATTAGGGCCTGAAGACATCTTGCGGTGTTGCGGCCAGCTCACAAGAAAGCGAGTTGAAGAAAGGAGCTCAGGGGCTCTGTAATTCACAAACCTGCAGAGTTATAAATGACAGCTATCGTCCAAAAATATACTGAAGTAAGGCTGCTAAGAGGAATTGAAAGCGGGGCAAAATTGCATGAATCCAATTTCAGGAGGTAGACAGGAATTGCATTTCAAGCATAGGAAAAGAGGCAGAACGTCCACAGTGATGCACTTGGCCAAAAAGGGCGTATGCGTTTTTTCCTGAATATATTCAGGAAAAAACGCATACGCCCTTTTTGGCCAACCAAGCAAGCTTGCAAAGGAAATCTGCACTACAATGAAGTCTCACTTCCTCCCGGTCAAAAGGGCCATCTGAAAAAAGTGTAAAATCCAGAAAGGCAGGACAGGCCATGGAGAACTGGGAGCCTTGTTATGCTGATGGGCGGGATGTAAATTGCCAACAGCCACTCGGGAGAAGTGTATGGTGTTTCCTGAAACATCTAAAAAACAAAGCAATAGAGCCTAGTGCACTTCCACTTATGGTCCTATAGCTTAGGGAAATTAAAATCAAAAAGACACAGCCACCCCAAAGTTTGGGACGCCTCTGTTTACAAGAACCTCGTTTACCGTACAAGTTCAATATCACAGAAAGTGAAAAATGGATAAAGAAGTTGTGGTACTCATGTACAATGCAATATCACTCAGCAATGAAATCTATGTCACCAGGCCCGTAGCAGCATAATGAGTGGATTCGGGTATGGTGATTCTAACTGAAATAAGTCACACAGAAAAAGAAACATCAAAAAATATCACTAATACATGGAATTTAAACTTGGCTACAGAGGAACTGAATTACAAAACAGAACAGGGTCTCAAATTTAGAAAACCAACTTATGCTTGCTTAAGGGGAAAGGTGAGTTGGGGTGCTGCATAAAACCAGAGATTGAAATGAGCACAGATAAAGTTCCTTAAGCCAAATATGGAACAGACAACAGCTACTCCTTGCTCAACGAAATGGACTCAACACCCCATATTAAACGCCTAAGAATGTACCTGACTAGTAAGTATCTTAAAACCTAGGGATTGCTATGTCTCCGAAAGAGAATCAAGCGTGTGTACTGGGGCATAAATGCAGCAGTGATAGGATTGGAGAGGTTCGGTGAGCAAATGAAGACCCTTTGAAGTCATATTGCATGGTACCCATTCCACGGGTCTCAACTCTCCAGGTTTAAGGTATTCTTCCTTCAGCTAAAACATGCATGTGGAACCCAGAGTATGATCAACCGTGTGATCGGGAGACGTGTTCAAATATGTCTCAGTTTTCATACCCTGGTACTCGGGTGCAACATTCCAGACGCTTTACTAACACTCTCCCGACTTGGATAGTCAGTGCCTTTAACCTCCTGTTTGGCCCAGTTTGCAATTTCTGTGGAAGATGAACAGGAATAGCGAGAACCAATGAGAGACTAGCTGGAGGTGTCTGAACGGGCAAATTTAACTCTCATTTCCCACCAGGAAGAGGAATTAACCAAAGGCTCAGCGTGCCGTGCCAGAAACAGATTAGGGCCTGAAGCCATCCTGCGGTGTTGCGGCCAGCTCACATGTAAGTGAGTTGAAGAAAGGAGCTCAGGGGCTCTGTAATTCACAAACCTGCAGAGTTATAAATGACAGCTATCGTCCAAAAATATACTGAGGTAAGGCTGCCAAGAGGACTTGAATGCGGGGCAGAATTGCAGGAAACCGATTTCAGGAGGTAGACTGGAATTGCATTTCAAGCATAGGAAAAGAGGCAGAACGTCCACAATGATGCACTTGGCCAAAAAGGGCGTATGCGTTTTTTCCTGAATATATTCAGGAAAAAACGCATACGACCTTTTTGGCCAACCAAGCAAGCTTGCAAAGGAAATCTGCACTACAATGAAGTCTCACTTCCCCCCGGTCAAAAGGGCCATCTGAAAAAAGTGTAAAATCCAGAAAGGCAGGACAGGCCATGGAGAACTGGGAGCCTTGTTATGCTGATGGGCAGGATGTAAATTGCCAACAGACACTCGGGACAAGTGTATGGTGTTTCCTGAAACATCTAAAAAACAATGCAACAGAGCCTAGGGCACTTCCACTTATGGTCCTATAGCTTAGGGAAATTAATATCAAAAAGACACAGCCACCCCAAAGTTTGGGACGCCTCTGATTACAAGAACCTCGTTTACCGTACAAGTTCAATATCACAGAAAGTGAAAAATGGATAAAGAACTTGTGGTACTTACGTACAATGCAGTATCACTCAGCAATGAAATCTATGTCATCAGGCCCGTAGCAGCATAATGAGTGGATTCAGGTACGATTATTCTAACTGAAATAAGTCACACAGAAAAAGAAACATCAAAAGGTATCACTAATACACGGAATGTAAACTTGGCTACACTGGAAATGCATTCCAAAACAGAACAGGGTCTCAAATTTAGAAAACCAACTTATGCTTGCTTAAGGGGAAAGGTGAGTTGGGGTGCTGCATAAAACCAGAGATTGAAATGAGCACAGATAAAGTTCCTTAAGCCAAATATGGAACAGACAAGAGCTACTCCTTGCTCAATGAAGTGGACTCAACATCCCATATTAAACGCCTAAGAATATACCTGACTAGTAAGTATCTTAAAACCTATGGATTGCTATGTCTCCAAAAGAGAATCAAGCGTGTGTACTGGGGCATAAATGCAGCAGTGATAGGATTGGAGAGGTTCGGTGAGCAAATGAAGACCCTTTGAAGTCATATTGCATGGTACCCATTCCACGGGTCTCAACTCTCCAGGTTTAAGGTATTCTTCCTTCAGCTAAAACATGCATGTGGAACCCAGAGTATGATCAACCGTGTGATCGGGAGATGTGTTCAAATATGTCTCAGTTTTCATACCCTGGTACTCGGGTGCAACATTCCAGACGCTTTACTAACACTCTCCCGACTTGGACAGTCAGTGCCTTTAACCTCCTGTTTGGCCCAGTTTGCAATTTCTGCGGAAGATGAACAGGAATAGGGAGAACCAATGAGAGACTAGCTGGAGGTGTCTGAACGGGCAAATTTAACTCTCATTTCCCACTAGGAAGAGGAATTAACCAAAGGCTCAGCGTGCCGTGCCGGAAACAGATTAGGGCCTGAAGCCATCCTGCGGTGTTGCGGCCAGCTCACAAGAAAGTGAGTTGAAGAAAGGAGCTCAGGGGCTCTGTAATTCACAAACCTGCAGAGTTATAAATGACAGCTATCGTCCAAAAATATACTGAAGTAAGGCTGCCAAGAGGACTTGAAAGCGGGGCAGGATTGCAGGATACCGATTTCAGGAGGTAGACTGGAATTGCATTGAAAGTGTAGGAAAAGAGGAAGAACGTCCACAATGATGCACTTTGCGAAAAGGGCTTATCCGTTTTTTCCTGAATATATTCAGGAAAAAACGCATACGCCCTTTTTGGCCAACCAAGCAAGCTTGCAAAGGAAATCTGCACTACAATGAAGTCTCACTTCCCCCCAGTCAAAAGGGCCATCAGAATAAAGTGTAAAATCCAGAAAGGCAGGACAGGCCATGGAGAACTGGGAGCCTTGTTATGCTGATGGGCGGGATGTAAATTGCGAACAGACACTGGGGAGAAGTGTATGGTGTTTCCTGAAACATCTAAAAAACAAAGCAACAGAGCCTAGGGCACTTCCACTTATGGTCCTATAGCTTAGGGAAATTAATATCAAAAAGACACAGCAACCCCAAAATTTGGGACGGCTCTTTTTACAGGAATCTCTTCTACGGCACAAGTTAAATATCCCAGAGAGCAAATAATGGATAAAGAAGTTGCGGTACTTATGTACAACAGAATACCACTCAGCAATGAAATCTATGTCACCAGGCCAGTACCAGCATAATGAGTGGATTGAGGCACGATGATTCTAAGTGAAATAAGTCACACAGAAAAAGAAACATCATAAGGTATCACTAATACACGGAATGTGAACTTGGCTAAACATGAACTGAATTACAAAACAGAACAGGGTCTCAAGTTTGGAAAACCAACTTATGCCTGCTTAAGGGGGAAGGTGAGTTGGGGTGCTGCATAAAAGCAGAGTTTGAAATTAGCACAGATACCGTTCCATAAGCCAAATATGTAATAGACAAGAGCTACCCCTTGCTCAACGAAATGGATTCAACAATGAGGTATCACCTCACACCTGGTAGAATAGGCATCATTGAAAATCTACAAACAAAAAATGCTGGAAAGGGTGTGGAGAAAAGGAACCCTCTCCTACTATTGTTGGGAATATAAATTGATACAGTCATTATGGAGAACAATATGGAATTTCTTAAGAAACTAACAATAGAATTACCATATGATACAGCAATCCCAGTACTGGACATATACCCAGACAAAACCATAAATCAAAAAGAGTCATTCACCGCAATGTTCATTGCATCACTATTTACAATATCGAGGTAATGGAAGCAACCTAAATGCCCACAGACAGACGAATGCATAAAGCTGTGGTACATATATAAAATGGAATATTACTAAGCCATGAAAAGGAATGAAATTGGGTCATTTGTAGAGACGTCGATGGATCTAGAGACTGTCATACAGAGTGAAGTAAGTCAGAAAGAGAAAAACAAATCTTGTATATTCATGCATATATGTGGAACCTAGAAAAACTGTACAGATTAACCATTTTGCAAGGCATAAATAGAGCAACAGATGTAGACAACAAACGTATGGACAACAAGGGGGGAAAGCTGTTGGGGGGTGGTGGTGGGAGGAGTTGAGAGACTGGGATTGGCATGTATACATCTATATGTATAAAATAGATAACCAATAAGAACCTGCTGTATAAAAATATAAAATAAAATTCAAAATTAAAAAGAAATAAAATTTAAAAAATAAAACAGAAAAAACAATTATTCCCTGCACATACATGTATTTATATGAATAAATTATTTCCATGCTTATATCTGTAAATACAAAAAAGAGGAATAAAATCTACCTTGAACCAAAAACGAAAAAGAGAAAAAAAACACAGAACCCACCAGTTACACAGAGGAAAACCGTATCAGGGTACTTGCTCCAGTTGTAAACAATTCTGAAGTTGGTCAGTGGTGGGGAATCGTCTCCCATTCAGCCAGCAGCCCCCACGCAACAAGCGTCCTCATTGCAAAGCTGGGGCACCGTGCCGAGGCATCTGTGAGTAAACGTGAGCTGAGCCCCAGGCCAGTTGCTGCTGAACTATTCCCACCCGTCCCAGGTAAAACACCTGAATTTATACAAGGACTTGAAAGCCTAGAGGAAGGGCCATAGAGCCACACGAGTGACAGCATGCCGGCCGACTTGGTGCCTGCAGGCCAGCCAGGATGGTCCTGGCCCTGGGTGCTCTTCTGGAAGATTTCCATTTCCCTGCCTGAGATACCCGTCCTGTCCCTGCCCCCACTGCTTTTTTCCTTCCTCACCTCTGCCCAGGGAGAAATTCCAGCAGCAGGTATGGGTGACACACCCTCTTCTTTAGCAGGTGGCAGCCTGGCAACTGCTGCAGAAAGTCCAGCAGAGCCCCACTCACACTGGGCCACCCACAAAGCCGTGGCCTCTCACTCCCTCCCACCAGCCCAGCCCGGAGACTGCTGACAGGGCAGAGAAAATGGCGTCAGGCACGGCTGCAGGGGCTCTTGCTGCCTGGAGTGGTATTTATATTGATCTCAACCCAGGCACACCTGGGGAGGGCTGGCCGGCACGGTAAGGCTGCCCAGGTCAGCCAATCATCACCCCTCAGGGGCTCACAGTTGCAGAAAATGGAACTTGCTGAACCGGCCAGGTCCAAGGAACAGGTGTGGGCTCCTGAGAGTCAGGATAGACAAGGGGCTGCAGCTTTGGCTTGTTTTCTAATCATTTTATCTGGCCCATGAGTGGGAGACAACTTCAAGAAAACCCTCTCCTAATGAGAGGAACCCAGGAGTCAGGGAGAGGAGGGGTGGGTGGTGGTTGGAGACAGAGGCCTGGTGCCCCGGGTGCAGTGGAAGTCTCTGGAAGACCAGGTGGAGGGAGGCCTCACGGAGTGATGCCCAGGGTCACAGACCTGTCGCAGCTGCTGTTTGTTAGTTCAAGTCCTGCTCTGAGGTGCTCTGTGTCAGCTCTGAGCGACAGGTGAGCTGGGGGTGCTCTGCAATGAGGGCTATGTGCACGGTTCCTGTGTGCCCAGCCCTGCCACGGTACCTGCAAGGGTAGCTCTGTATCCTGGGAGGGGCCTGACCACGAGAGCCCCGTGGGCTGGGGTGGGGGTGGGGTACCTGCCCAGGTGAGCTCCATATTCTGGGATTGGTCTGACCACGAGAGCCCCATGGGCTGCTGGGGACCTGGTAAAGGATGTCAGGACAGTCAGTGAAGCCACAGAGGATATACCTCCAGTTGCTCCTAATTCCTACACCCTGCTGGTCATTCTACCAACCACCAGGACATGGTATTCTGTATTAGTCTTCAATGATGCCTTCTTTTGTATTCCATTAGTCCCAGAGTCACAAAAAATTTTGGCTTGTGAGTGGCAGGACTCAACATACAACTAAAACAATACTTCCGGGCCGTCTGGCCCCAAGGGTGCAAAAATTCCCACACCATCTTTGGGGAAAGCTTAGCTAAAGACCTAAAAGTTCTACCTCTGGAAAAGGAAACCCTCCTTCAATATGCAGACGACATTCTGATCACCAGCCCTACTAAGGAGGCCTCTGAACTACCAAGCCAATAAAGGATAGAAGTTGTCCAAGAAAAAGCTCAAATATCACAGACTGCAGTGACCTGCCTGGGCTTCATTCTCACAGAAGGTCAGAGAAGCCCATCCCAGGAAAGGGAAGAAACCATTTTCAGCCTTACCCCTTTCTAAAACTAGAAGACAGCTTAGGGGTTCCTGGGGAGGCCAGGGTTTGCTGCTTCTGGATCCCTAACTACAGTCTACTAGCTGGGCCTCTATATGAAACACTGAAAGGAAAAGATGATGATCCTTTTGAATAGAATCCAGAAGTGGCCTTTCAAGAATGGAAAGAGCAGTCAATTCAGACCCTTGCCCTGGAACTCCCTAATTTAGCTAAACCCTTTGACCTTTACATTCCCGGTGAAAGGTGAATTGCCATTGGAGAATTAGTGCAAAAACTGGGACCACTTGAAATGGAACAATGCAAGAATGCCATCCAGGTAGGATAAACTACGGTCACTAAGGGGCTTGGCCCACTGCCACATCTGGCCAAGATACTGGCGGTATCTAAAAACCTGGAAATCAGCAGCCCAAAAGGCCACCTCCCTCCTAAGGGAAAAGGACCCCACGTGGTGATCCTAACCACCAACCATGCCCTGAAGTTGCAGGGTTCGCTCCGTGGGCACACCGACCTCGAGTGAGGAGGCCCTCCAACTCCAACATCCAGAGAGATAACCGGGGGCAACAGGGCACCATGACGACTCGTGTGAACATCACTTGACCTGGAGTTTCTCTCATAAAACAACAAGAGTGTGTCCCAAAAGAGTAGACTACTGCTTGCAGGACTTACTGCACCCAGAGGGGAGCTAATAATCTTGGCGGGGGAACAGTATACCACACTGTCACCATAGAAAAGCCTACAGACACCGTGATGATGGTGGCCAATAAGACCGGCTGGACTCCTGTTTACTTCAAAAGGCTGTTGACTCAGTAGCCATCATGGTCCTTGATCACCACTGACCCTGGACTGTCTGGGAGTTGAGCGGGCAGGGCTCTGACACCTGGTGCTGTTTGTACGTTAATTCAGGGGCCTAATTGAAGAAAGCGCAGACTACTGGTCAGAGCATCTAGGCTGGCAGAGACGGTCAGCCTAAGGTGGCCGAACAAATGTGGGGCGGGGTGAAACCGGCCCCCACAGCGTCTCTGCACATCTCTTTCCTGGACCCTTAAAGGTCATTAGAATCTATAACACTTCCAATGCTGGTGCTCAGGTGGACGAGCAGGGAGGCAGGGGTCCTGGGGACAATCAACGTCACCGGGAGGCTGCTGGGGAGAAGCTCTGACCCTCGCCCCAGGGTATGAGGGCTCCCAACTCAGCACTCAGCAGTTACAGAAGAAGGGTCTGCACCCTCAGCACTCCAAGAATGAGGAACGGGACAAAAGGCAGAGGAGGGGTTTGTCCCCAGCAAAGCCCATTAAAAATCCCTGGGAGATAAAAATAGAATCTGGGCAATAAAGTCAAGTCTAACCTTTTTTATCCTTTGTGCTTTGTCTAATTTCACGTGCTCCTAGGGTCCCGCATGCAGAGCTTCCACACCCGGCACTTCAGACCAGATTTCCTAGTGCAGAATGGCTGGGTCGACACCTCAGCTCCTGGGGCCCAGTGCAGACTCCACGATATAGAGCCTGAGCTACAGCCAACCCGGCCCTCGAGAGCTCCGCCGCCTCCCTCCCTCCCACTGACTCTGACAGGATCTCTACACAGCAGCCCAGCCCACAGCCCACGGGGTAGTGCATGCTCTCACCTCTCCATTCTCTGATCAAAATATAAAGTTTCCTTTGCTTGTGAACCAAACTCAGTCTCGATCTGTTGGCCCCAATGACACTGGGCAGGGGGACACTTGTTGGGGTCCACTCTGGAGGATCAGTAACAGAAATTGAGACTATTGTAACCTCAATGAACAGATGTGTGAGCCAAACTGTAGTTAACATAGAACAGTGTATAAGGCTCGGGTAAAATAAGATGTTTTTAACACTTCCATTTGATATTTCCATCACTTTTTATAAGCAAGTTCAGTGAAAAGGTTTGTCTTATTTGTCAGGTCAATATTAGAGAAACGAAGTGATTTCTTTCCAAGGATGTACAGCTAATAATCTTGGTTAAACCTTCAATCTTGTTTTAAATGCTTTTCCATTGAAAATGATACCTCTCTTTCAGCTCCCCCATTTCTGAGAAGTATAAAATCTTATAATTTATTATTACCAAAGGGGAAAGGTGGGAGGAGGGATAAATTAACAGTTTGGAATGAACACATACACACTGCTATGTATAAAATAGATCATCAACAAGGAACTACTGTATAGCACAGGGAACTACACTCAACATTTTGCAATAACCTATAAGGGGAAATAATCTGAAAAAGAATAGATATTTTTATTGACATCATCTATCAATGACAGTTAAAGTGTAGCCTAAGGGAAGCTGGTGGTGAGTGCTTCTGACCCTGAAGACTTCAATCATCTAAAGTTTGGACTCTGCCTACTTCCCAAGGCCCTTAATGAACATATGTGTAGCCGTAGCTTAAAAACTTCCCCAGTTTGGGTTTCGGGGAGACACTGATTTTGAAAAAGCCCTGGTGTTCTCCTTACATGAATGGGACTCTTCCTACTGCTAAAACATGTCTGTCACACCCAGAGGATGGTATACCGTCTGATCGGGAAGAGTTTGGAAAAGGCATCTCATCTCCTCATCTCCTGGTGCTCGGGTTCACCCCTCCAGCGTCTTTACTAACAGTCTCCCCACTTGGAGATGTCAGCACTGTCAACATCCTGTTGCATACAGTTTGGAATTTGTCCAGAGGATGAAGCGGAAGGATGAGGAACAATGAGAGACAAGTCCTAGGTGTTCAGACAGGCACATGTCACTCTAATTTCCAATCAGGAAGACGAATTGACCAAAGGCTAGGGTTGCCCATGGAAACAGTATAGGGCTTGAGGAAATCCCGCTGCTTTGTGGCCAGTTCCCATAAACACGAGTTGAACAATGGAACTCAGGGGCAGTAAAATTCACAAAACTGCAGAGTTGAAAATATCCATCACTGAAAAATGTCTTGAGGAAAGTCAGAGAAAAGGACTTGTAAGCAAGGGAGAATGGCAGGAAAGGGATTTGAGGAGGTAGAAAGGACTCGCCATTAAGCACAAGAAAAGGAGCTGAACATTGCCAACATTGCAGTTGGCCAAAAAGGGTGTATGCGTTCTTTTCTGTATATATTCAAGAAAAGGGCATACACTTTTTTAGCCAACCAAACAGGTGGGCACTGGAAGTCAATACCACAAAAGATATCACTTCGCATCAGTCAGAAGAGCCATCCTCATAAAGCGTAAACAACAGAAATGCAGGACAGGGCAACGAGAAGAGGGAGCCCTGTGAGACTTATAGTGGAAATGTATATTGCCAACGGCCATTCTGGAGAAGTGTATTGTGTTTACTAAAGCATCTAAAAAATGAGCTACAGAGCATAGGGCACTTGCACTCATGGGCGTATATCTTGGGAAAAGCAAAAATCGAGAGGACACAGGCACCCCAATGTTTACCCCCTCTCTGTTTAAAAGATCCTCGACTAGGATATAACTTAAATGTCTCTGGAGGGAAAAAATGGATAGAGATGTGGTACTTAGGTAGAGTGGAATATTATTCAGCCTGGAAATCAATGAAATATGGCCAGTTGTAACAACTCCGGAGGAGTTACGTATGATCATTCTAAGTGACAGAATTCAAAAAGAAAAAGACACATATCATAAGATATCACTTAAAGGTGGAATCCAAAATGGCTACACATGAAATAAATTACAAAACAAAAACATAGTCAAATATGTAGAAAACACGCATAAGGCTGCTAAACGGGAAAGGTGGGGAGGGGTGAGGCATCATCCAGGAGGTTGAAATTAGCAAAGATACCATTCCAAATACCAAACTGATAATCAACAAGGCCTACACGGTAGCTAAAAGAACTGCACTCAGCACACTCAAGTCACCGGAAAAGAATATATACGACTGGTAAGAATCTGAAAAAGAATTTATTGATGTCTCTCTGTACGTGAATCAAGTGGATGTACAGCAGCAAGAAACAGAGCTTTGAAAATCAGCTGTAACCAATATAGTAATAAATTGAAAAAAATAAACGACAGAGAGACAGAGAAAACCTCTTACAACTTTTCCTCAGGGACGGTGATGCAACATGGATTGAACACATCTAGACCCACAGCAGGATGAGACATAAGGCTGGAAACTGTTTGCGCTAAGAGAAATGTGAGGTTGGGTGAGGAAATGCACACCCTTTAAAGTAATACTACCTGGTACCCATTCAATGGGTCCCAAATCTGCAGGTTCAAGGGATCTTCCTACAGCTAAAACATGCATGGAAAACCCAGAGGACTGTACACCATGTGATCGGGAGATGTGTCTAAAATGCACCTCATTTATCCTCTCCTGGTGCTCCTGTTCACCATTCCAGCCACGCTACTTAGAATCTCCCCACTTGGAGAATCAGCACATTTAAACTTCTGTTTCACACATTTTGCAAATTGTGAGGAGGATGAACGGGAAGAGGGGGAACCAATGAGAGAAGAGTTGTAGGGGTTTGGACGGGCACATATCACTCTAATTTCCCATTAAGAATAAGAATTAAAGAAAGGCTCAGCCTGCCTCGCCGGAGCCAAAATAGGGCCTGAAGCAATCCTGCGGGTTTGAGGCCAGCTCACAAAAGAGCAACTTAAAAAATGGAGCTCAGGGTCACTGCAATTCACAAACCTGCAGAGTTATAAATGAAAACTAACGTCCAAAAATATGTTGAGGTAAGGCAAAGAAGAGGATCTGAATGCAAGACAGAATTGCAAGAAACAGATTTCAAGAGATAGATTGGACTCGTCTTTAACGCACATGAAAAGCGGCAGAATTTCGACAATGATGCAGTTGGCCCAAAAGGGCGTATGCGTTTTTTCCTGATTATATCCAGGAAAAAACGCATACGCACTTTATGGGCAATGAAGCAAGCAAGCAATGCAAATGTGCACAACAAAGAAGTCTCACTTCCCACCGGTCAAAAGGGCCATCCTAAAAAATTGTAAAAACCAGAAATGCAGGACAGGCCATGGAGAACAGGGAGCCTTTATACGCTGATGGGCAGTGTGTGAACTGCCGAGAGCCACTCTGGAGAAGTGTATGGTGGTTCCTAAATCATCTAAAAAACAGAGCTACAGAGCATAGGACTCTTCCAATCATGGGAGTATATCTAGGGAAGTCTAAAAATCAACAAGACACAAGCACACCACAGTTTAGGGCTACTCTGTTTACAAGAACCTCAACTTCAGTACACCTTAAATATCCCAGGAAAGAGAACAATGGATAAAGAAGATGTGGTACTTATGTACAATGGAATATCTCTTCACCATGAAATCAATGTAATAAGGCTAGTAGAAGGATAAAGAGTGGATTTAGGTCCGATAATACTACTTGAAATAAGTCAAACAGAAAAAGAAACATATCATAAGATATCACTTATAGAGGGAGGGTAAATATGGCTGCACAAGAAATGAATTACAGAACAGAACAGTGTCTCACATTTAGAAAACACACTTATGTCAGCTTAAGGGGAAAGGAGAGGTGGGGTGATGCATAAAACCAGAGTTTGAAATTAGCACAGATACCGTTCAATAAACCAAATAGGTATTAGACAAGATCTACACCTTGCTCAATGAACAGGCCTCAACACACCCTATACACCGCAGAGAAATATATCTGAGGAATAAGAATCTTAAAACCCATGTATTGATATATCTCCATAAGGGAATCAAGTATGTGCAGAGCGGCACAAACACAGCAGTGAAAAGGAGCTAAACCCCATTATAGAAATAAATTTTAAAAACAAAACGCTGAAACAATGAAAGAGAGAAAAATTCTTACAAAATTCGCTCAGGGGCTGTGATGCAACCTGGATTGACCACATATAAACCCACAGCTGGATAAGACATAAGGCTGGACACTTGGGGCTGACAGGATTGGTGAGCTTTGGTGAGCAACCGCCGAAAGTTTAATGCAATACTTCATGCTACTCAGTCCAAGGGTCCCAACACTCCAGGTTGAAGGGAATCTTCCTACAGCTAAACCATGCTTGGGAAACCCAGCGACTGGTATACCATATGATCGGGAAAGGTTTCTAAAACGCACCTCATTTTTCCACTCCTGGGGCTCCGGATCGACATTCCAGCTGCTTTACTAACAACATCCCCACATGGAGTCAATGCCTTTAAGTTCTGGTATCGCACAGTCTGCAGTTAGTGCAGAGGATGAATGGGAATAGGGGGAACCAGTGAGAAACTAGCTGTAGCGGTTTCAATGGGCACATGTCACTCTAATATCACATCCGTAAGAAGAATTAACCAAAGGCACAGCAAGGTACCCCAGAAGAAAAATAGGGCTTCAAGGAATCCTGTGGTTACGGGGCAAGACCACAAAAATAAGAGCTAAAAAATGGAGCTAAGGGCCACTGCAATTCAAAAACCTGCAGAGTTATAAAGGCCAACTATTTTTAAAAAATATATTGAGATAAGGCTATGAAGAGGCATTGAAAGCAAGGCAGAATTGCAGGAAACCGATTTCAGGAGGTAGACTGGAATTGCATTGAAAACATATGAAGAGAGTCACAAACTCGACAATGATGCACTTGGCCAAAAAGGGCATATGTGTTTTTTCCTGAATATATTCGGGAAAAAACGCATACGCACTTTTTGGCCAACCAAGCAAGCTTGCAAAGGAAATCTGCACTACAATGAAGTCTCATTTCCACCTGGTCAAAAGGGCCATCTGAAAAAAGTGTAAAATCCATAAAGGCACGACAGGCCATGGAGAACTGGGAGCCTTCTTATGCTGATGGGCGGGATGTAAATTGCCAACAGCCACTCTGGAGAAGTGTATGGTGTTTCCTGAAACATCTAAAAAACAAAGCAACAGAGCCTAGGGCACTTCCACTTATGGTCCTATAGCTTAGGGAAATTAAAATCAAAAAGACACAGCCACCCCAAAGTTTGGGACGCCTCTGTTTACAAGAACCTCGTTTACGGTACAAGTTCAATATCGCAGAAAGTGAAAAATGGATAAAGAACTTGTGGTACTTACGTACAATGCAATATCACTCAGCAATGAAATCTATGTCATCAGGCCCGTAGCAGCATAATGAGTGGATTCAGGTATGATGATTCGAACTGAAATAAGTCACACAGAAAAGAAACATCATAAGGTATCACTAATACACAGAATGTGAACTTGGCTACACATGAACAGAATTACAAAACAGAACAGTGTCTCAAGTTTAGAAAACCAACTTACGCTTGCTTAACGGGGAAGGTGAGTTGGGGTGCTGCATAAAACCAGAGATTGAAATGAGCACAGATAAAGTTCCTTAAGCCAAATATGGAATAGACAAGAGCTACTCCTTGCTCAACGAAATGGACTCAACACCCCATATTAAACGCCTAAGAATGTACCTGACTAGTAAGTATCTTAAAACCTATGGATTGTTATGTCTCCAAAAGAGAATCAAGCGTGTGTACAGGGGCATCAACGCAGCAGTGATAGGATTGGAGAGGTTCGGTGAGCAAATGAAGACCCTTTGAAGTCATATTGCATGGTACCCATTACACAGGTCTCAACTCTCCAGGTTTAAGGTATTCTTCCTTCAGCTAAAACATGCATGTGGAACCCAGAGTATGATCAACGATGTGAACGCGAGACGTGTTCAAATATGTCTCAGTTTTCCTCCCCTGGTACTCGGGTGCAACATTCCAGATGCTTTACTAACACTCTCCCTACTTGGAGAGTCAGTGCCTTTAACCTCCAGTTTGCCCCAGTTTGCAATTTCTGCGGAAGATGAACAGGAATAGCGAGAACCAATGAGAGACTACCTGGAGGTGTCTGAAAGGGCAAATTGAACTCTCATTTCCCACCAGGAAGAGGAATTAACCAAAGGCTCAGCGTGCCGTGCCGGAACCACATTAGGGCCTGAAGACATCCTGCGGTGTTGCGGCCAGCTCAAAAGAAAACGAGTTGAAGAAAGGAGCTCAGGGGCACTGTAATTCACAAACCTGCAGAGTTATAAATGACAGCTATCGTCCAAAAATAGACTGAAGTAAGGCTGCCAAGAGGACTTGAAAGCGGGGCAGAATTGCAGGAAACCGATTTCAGGAGGTAGACAGGAATTGCATTGAAAGCATAGGAAAAGAGGCAGAACGTCCACAATGATGCACTTGGCCAAAAAGGGCGTATGCGTGTTTTCCTGAATATATTCAGGAAAACACGCATACGCCCTTTTTGGCCAACCAAGCAAGCTTGCAAAGGAAATCTGCATTACAATGAAGTCTCACTTCCCCCCGGTCAAAAGGGCCATCTGAAAAAAGTGTAAAATCCAGAAAGGCAGGACAGGCTGTGGAGAACTGGGAGCCTTGTTATGCTGATGGGCGGGATGTAAATTGCCAACAGACACTCTGGAGAAGTGTATGGTGTTTCCTGAAACATCTAAAAAACAAAGCAACAGAGCCTAGGGCACTGCCACTTATGGTCCTATAGCTTAGGGAAATGAAAATCAAAAAGACACAGCCACCCCAAAGTTTGGAACGGCTCTGTTTACAAGAACCTCGTTTACAGTACAAGTTCAACATCGCAGAAAGTGAAAAATGGAGAAAGAAGTTGTGGTATTTACTTACAAAGCAATATCACTCAGCAATGAAATCTGTGTCATCAGGCCCTTAGCAGCACAATGAGTGGATTCAGGTATGATGATTCTAACTGAAATAAGTCACACAGAAAAAGAAACATCATAAGATATCTGTAATACACGGAATGTAAACTTGGCTACACAGGAACTGAATTACAGAACAGAACAGGGTCTCAAATTTAGAAAACCAACTTATGCTTGCTTAAGGGTAAAGGTGAGTTGGGGTGCTGCATAAAACCAGAGATTGAAATGAGCACAGATAAAGTTCCTTAAGCCAAATATGGAATAGACAAGAGCTACTCCTTGCTCAACGAAATGGACTCAACACCGCATATTAAACGCCTAAGAATGTACCTGACTAGTAAGTATCTTAAAACCTATGGATTGCTATGTCTCCGAAAGAGAATCAAGCATGTGTACAGGGGCATAAACGCAGCAGTGATAGGATTGGAGAGGTTCGGTGAGCAAATGAAGACCCTTTGAAGTCATATTGCATGGTACCCATTCCACGGGTTTCAACTACCCAGGTTTTAGGTATTCTTCCTTCAGCTAAAACATGCATGTGGAACCCAGAGTATGATCAACCATGTGATCGGGAGACGTGTTCAAATATGTGTCAGTTTTCGTACCCTGGTACTCGGGTGCAACATTCCAGACGCTTTACTAACACTCTCCCGACTTGGAGAGTCAGTCCCTTTAACCTCCTGTTTGGCCCAGTTTGCAATTTCTGTGGAAGATGAACAGGAATAGCGAGAACCAATGAGAGACTAGCTGGAGGTGTCTGGACGGGCAAATTTAACTCTCATTTCCCACCAGGAAGAGGAATTAACCAAAGGATCAGCGTGCCGTGCCGGAACCAGATTAGGGCCTGAAGCCATCCTGCGGTGTTGCGGTCAGCTCACAAGAAAGCGAGTTGAAGAAAGGAGCTCAGGGGCACTGTAATTCACAAACCTGCAGAGTTATAAATGACAGTTATCGTCCAAAGATAGACTGAAGTAAGGCTGCCAAGAGGACTTGAAAGCAGGGCAAAATTGTAGGAAACCGATTTCAGGAGGTAGACTGGAATTGCATTGGAAGCATAGGAAAAGAGGCAGAACGTCCACAATGATGCACTTGGCCAAAAAGGGCGTATGCGTTTTTTCCTGAATATATTCAGGAAAAAACGCATACGCCCTTTTTGGCCAACCAAGCAAGCTTGCAAAGGAAATCTGCACTACAATGAAGTCTCACTTCCCCCCGGTCAAAAGGGCCATCTGAAAAAAGTGTAAAATCCAGAAAGGCAGGACAGGCCATGGAGAACTGGGAGCCTTGTTATGCTGATGGGCGGGATGTAAATTGCCAACAGACACTAGGGAGAAGTGTATGGTGTTTCCTGAAACATCTAAAAAACAAAGCAACAGAGCCTAGGGCACTTCCACTTATGGTCCTATAGCTTAGGGAAATTAAAATCAAAAAGACACAGCCACCCCAAAGTTTGGGACGCCTCTGTTTACAAGAACCTCGTTTTCAGTACAAGTTCAACATCGCAGAAAGTGAAAAATGGATAAAGAAGTTTTGGTATTTACTTACAATAAAGTATCACTCAGCAATGAAATCTATGTCATCAGGCCCGTAGCAGCATAATGAGTGGATTCAGGTACGATGATTCTAACTGAAATAAGTCACACAGAAAAAGAAACATCATAAGATATCACTAATACACGGAATGTAAACTTGGCTACACAGGAACTGCATTACAAAACAGAACAGGGTCTCAAATTTAGAAAACCAACTTATGCTTGCTTAAGGGTAAAGGTGAGTTGGGGTGCTGCATAAAACCAGAGATTGAAATGAGCACAGATAAAGTTCCTTAAGTCAAATATGGAATAGACAAGAGCTACTCCTTGCTCAACGAAATGGACTCAACACCGAATATTAAACGCCTCAGAATGTACCTGACTAGTAAGTATCGTAAAACCTATGGATTGCTATGTCTCCAAAAGAGAATCAAGCATGTGTACAGGGGCATAAACGCAGCAGTGATAGGATTGGAGAGGTTCGGTGAGCAAATGAAGACCCTTTGAAGTCATATTGCATGGTACCCATTCCACGGGTCTCAACTCTCCAGGTTTAAGGTATTCTTCCTTCAGCTAAAACATGCATGTGGAACCCAAGTATGATCAACCATGTGATCGGGAGACGTGTTCAAATATGTCTCAGGTTTCGTACCCTGGTACTCGGGTGCAACATTCCAGACGCTTTACTAACCCTCTCCCGACTTGGAGAGTCAGTCCCTTTAACCTCCTGTTTGGCCCAGTTTGCAGTTTCTGCGGAAGATGAACAGGAATAGCGAGAACCAATGGAGACTATCTGGAGGTGTCTGGACGGGCAAATTTAACTCTCATTTCCTAGCAGGAAGAGGAATTAACCAAAGGCTCAGCGTGCCATGCCTGAACCAGATTAGGGCCTGAAGCCATCCTGCGGTGTTGCGGCCAGGTCACAAGAAAGCGAGTTGAAGAAAGGAGCTCAGGGGCACTGTAATTCACAAACCTGCAGAATTATAAATGACAGCTATCGTCCAAAAATAGACTGAAGTAAGGCTGCCAAGAGGACTTGAAAGCGGGGCAGAATTGCAGGAAACCGATTTCAGGAGGTAGACTGGAATTGCATTGAAAGCATAGGAAAAGAGGCAGAACGTCCACAATGATGCACTTGGCCAAAAAGGGCGTATGCGTTTTTTCCTGAATATATTCAGGAAAAAACGCATACGCCCTTTTTGGCCAACCAAGCAAGCTTGCAAAGGAAATCTGCTCTACAATGAAGTCTCACTTCCCCCCAGTCAAAAGGGGCATCTTAAAAAAGTGTAAAATCCAGAAAGGCAGGACAGGCCATGGAGAACTGGGAGCCTTGTTATGCTGAAGGTTGGGATGTAAATTGCCAACAACCACTCGGGAGAAGTGTATGGTGTTTCCTGAAACATCTAAAAAACAAAGCAACAGAACCTAGGGCACTTCCACTTATGGTCCTATAGTTTAGGGAATTTAAAATCAAAAAGACACAGCCACCCCAAAGTTTCGAACAGCTCTGTTTACAAGAACCTCGTTTACAGTACAAGTTCAACATCGCAGAAAGTGAAAAATGGATAAAGAAGTTGTGGTATTTACTTACAAAGCAATATCACTCAGCAATGAAATCTGTGTCATCAGGCCCTTAGCAGCACAATGAGTGGATTCAGGTATGATGATTCTAACTGAAATAAGTCACACAGAAAAAAAAACATCATAAGATATCAGTAATACACGGAATGGAAACTTGGCTACACGGGAACTGAATTACCGAAGAGAACAGGGTCTCAAATTTAGAAAACCAACTTATGCTTGCTTAAGGGTAAAGGTGAGTTGGGGTGCTGCATAAAACCAGAGATTGAAATGAGCACAGATAAAGTACCTTAAGTCAAATATGGAATAGACAAGAGCTACTCCTTGCTCAACGAAATGGACTCAACACCGAATATTAAACGCCTCAGAATGTACCTGACTAGTAAGTATCGTAAAACCTATGGATTGCTATGTCTCCAAAAGAGAATCAAGCATGTGTACAGGGGCATAAACGCAGCAGTGATAGGATTGGAGAGGTTCGGTGAGCAAATGAAGACCCTTTGAAGTCATATTGCATGGTACCCATTACACGGGTCTCAACTCTCCAGGTTAAATGTATTTTTCTTTCAGCTAAAACATGCATGTGTAACCCAAGTATGATCAACCATGTGATCGGGAGACGTGTTCAAATATGTCTCAGTTTTCATACCCTGGTACTCGGGTGCAACATTCCAGACGCTTTACTAACCCTCTCCCGACTTGGAGAGTCAGTCCCTTTAACCTCCTGTTTGGCCCAGTTTGCAGTTTCTGCGGAAGATGAACAGGAATAGCGAGAACCAATGGAGACTATCTGGAGGTGTCTGGACGGGCAAATTTAACTCTCATTTCCTACCAGGAAGAGGAATTAACCAAAGGCTCAGTGTGCCATGCCTGAACCAGATTAGGGCCTGAAGCCATCCTGCGGTGTTGCGGCCAGGTCACAAGAAAGCAAGTTGAAGAAAGGAGCTCAGGGGCACTGTAATTCACAAACCTGCAGAGTTATAAATGACAGCTATCGTCCAAAAATAGACTGAAGTAAGGCTGCCAAGAGGACTTGAAAGCGGGGCAGAATTGCAGGAAACCGATTTCAGGAGGTAGACTGGAATTGCATTGAAAGCATAGGAAAAGAGGCAGAACTTCCACAATGATGCACTTGGCCAAAAAGGGCGTATGCGTTTTTTCCTGAATATATTCAGGAAAAAACGCATACGCCCTTTTTGGCCAACCAAGCAAGCTTGCAAAGGAAATCTGCACTACAATGAAGTCTCACTTCCCCCCGGTCAAAAGGGCCATCTGAAAAAAGTGTAAAATCCAGAAAGGCAGGACAGGCCATGGAGAACTGGGAGCCTTGTTATGCTGATGGGCGTGATGTAAATTGCCAACAACCACTCGGGAGAAGTGTATGGTGTTTCCTGAAACATCTAAAAAACAAAGCAACAGAGCCTAGGGCACTTCCACTTATGGTCTTATAGCTTAGGGAATTTAAAATCAAAAAGACACAGCCACCCCAAAGTTTGGAACGGCTCTGTTTACAAGAACCTCGTTTACAGTACAAGTTCAACATCGCAGAAAGTGAAAAATGGATAAAGAAGTTGTGGTATTTACTTACAAAGCAATATCACTCAGCAATGAAATCTGTGTCATCAGGCCCTTAGCAGCACAATGAGTGGATTCAGGTATGATGATTCTAACTGAAATAAGTCACACAGAAAAAGAAACATCATAAGATATCAGTAATACACGGAATGTAAACTTGGCTACACAGGAACTGAATTACAGAACAGAACAGGGTCCCAAATTTAGAAAACCATCTTATGCTTGCTTAAGGGTAAAGGTGAGTTGGGGTGCTGCATAAAACCAGAGATTGAAATGAGCACACATAAAGTTCCTTAAGTCAAATATGGAATAGACAAGAGCTACTCCTTGCTCATCGAAATGGACTCAACACCGCATATTAAATGCCTAAGAATGTACCTGACTAGTAAGTATCTTAAAACCTATGGATTGCTATGTCTCCGAAAGAGAATCAAGCATGTGTACAGGGGCATAAACGCAGCAGTGATAGGATTGGAGAGGTTCGGTGAGCAAATGAAGACCCTTTGAAGTCATATTGCATGGTACCCATTCCACGGGTTTCAACTACCCAGGTTTTAGGTATTCTTCCTTCAGCTAAAACATGCATGTGGAACCTAGAGTATGATCAACCATGTGATCGGGAGACGTGTTCAAATATGTCTCAGTTTTCCTCCCCTGGTACTCGGGTGCAACATTCCAGATGCTTTAATAACACTCTCCCCACTTGGAGAGTCAGCGCCTTTAACCTCCTGTTTGGCACAGTTTGCAATTTCTGCGGAAGATGAACAGGAATAGCGAGAACCAATGAGAGGCTAGCTGGAGGTGTCTGAACGGGCAAATTTAACTCTCATTTCCCACCAGGAAGAGGAAATAACCAAAGGCTCAGCGTGCCGTACCGGAACCAGATTAGGGCCTGAAGCCATCCTGCGGTGTTGCGGCCAGCTCAAAAGAAAGCGAGTTGAAGAAAGGAGCTCAGGGGCACTGTAATTCACAAACCTGCAGAGTTATAAATGACAGCTATCGTCCAAAAATAGACTGAAGTAAGGCTGCCAAGAGGACTTGAAAGCGGGGCAGAATTGCAGGAAACCGATTTCAGGAGGTAGACTGGAATTGCATTGAAAGCATAGGGAAAGAGGCAGAACGTCCACAATGATGCACTTGGCCAAAAAGGGCGTATGCGTTTTTTCCTGAATATATTCAGGAAAAAACGCATACGCCCTTTTTGGCCAACCAAGCAAACTTGCAAAGGAAATCTGCACTACAATGAAGTCTCACTTCCCCCCGGTCAAAAGGGCCATCTGAAAAAATTGTAAAATCCAGAAAGGCAGGACAGGCCATGGAGAACTGGGAGCCTTGTTATGCTTATGGGCGGGATGTAAATTGCCAACAGACACTCGGGAGAAGTGTATGGTGTTTCCAGAAACATCTAAAAAACAAAGCAACAGAGCCTAGGGCACTTCCACTTATGGTCCTATAACTCAGGGAAATTAAAATCAAAAAGACACAGCCACCCCAAAGTTTGGGACGCCTCTGTTTACAAGAACCTCGTTTACAGTACAAGTTCAACATCGCAGAAATTGAAAAATGGATAAAGAAGTTGTGGTATTTATTTACAAAGCAATATCACTCAGCAATGAAATCTATGTCATCAGGCCCTTAGCAGCACAATGAGTGGATTCAGGTACGATGATTCTAACTGAAATAAGTCACACAGAAAAAGAAACATCATAAAATATCAGCAATACACGGAATGTAAACTTGGCTACACAGGAACAGAATTACAGAACAGACCAGGGTCTCAAATTTAGAAAAGCAACTTATGCTTGCTTAAGGGGAAAGGTGAGTTGGGGTGCTGCATAAAACCAGAGATTGAAATGAGCACAGATAAAGTTCCTTAAGCCAAATATGGAATAGACAAGAGCTACTCCTTGCTCAACGAAATGGACTCAACACCCCATATTAAACGCCTAAGAATGTACCTGACTAGTAAGTATCTTAAAACCTATGGATTGCTATGTCTCCAAAAGAGAATCAAGCATGTTTACAGGGGCATAAACGCAGCAGTGATAGGATTGGAGAGGTTCGGTGAGCAAATGAAGACCCTTTGAAGTCATATTGCATGGTACCCATTCCACGGGTTTCAACTCTCCAGGTTTAAGGTATTCTTCCTTCAGCTAAAACATGCATTTGGAACCCAGAGTATGATCAACCGTGTGAACGGGAGACGTGTTCAAATATGTCTCAGTTTTCCTCCCCTGGTAGTCGGGTGCAACATTCCAGACGCTTTACTAACACTCTCCCCACTTGGAGAGTCAGCGCCGTTAACCTCCTGTTTAGCCCAGTTTGCAATTTCTGCGGAAGATGAACAGGAATAGGGAGAACCAATGAGACACTAGCTGGAATAGTCTGGCCGGGCAAATTTAACTCTCATTTCCCACCAGGAAGAGGAATTAACCAAAGGCTCAGCATGCCGGGCCGGAACCAGATTAGGGCCTGAAGCCATCCTGTGGTGTTGCGGCCAGCTCACAAGAAAGCGAGTTGAAGAAAGGAGCTCAGGGGCACTGTAATTCACAAACCTGCAGAGTTATAAATGTCAGCTATATTCCAAAAATAGACTGAAGTAAGGCTGCCAAGAGGACTTGAAAGCGGGGCAGAATTGCAGGAAACCGATTTCAGGAGGTAGACTGGAATTGCATTGAAAGCATAGGAAAAGAGGCAGAACGTCCACAATGATGCACTTGGCCAAAAAGGGCGTATGTGTTTTTTCCTGAATATAGTCAGGAAAAAACGCATACACACTTTTTGGCCAACCAAGCAAGCTTGCAAAGGAAATCTGCACTACAATGAAGTCTCACTTTCCCCTGGTCAAAAGGGATATCTGAAAAAAGTGTAAAATCCATAAAGGCACGACAGGCCATGGAGAAGTGGGAGCCTGCTTATGTTGATGGGCGGGATGTACATTGCCAACAGCCACTCAGCAGAAGTGTATGGTGTTTCCTGAAACATCTAAAAAACAAAGCAACAGAGCCTAGGACACTTCCACTTATGGTCCTATAGTTTAGGGAAATTAACATCAAAAAGACACAGCCACCCCAAAGTTTGGGATGGCTCTGTTTACAAGAACATCATATACGGTACAAGTTCAATATCGCAGAAAGTGAAAAATGGATAAAGATCTTGTGGTACTTACGTACAATGCAGTATCACTCAGCAATGAAATCTATGTCATCAGGCCCGTAGCAGCATAATGAGTGGATTCAGGTACGATGATTCTAACTGAAATAAGTCACACAGAAAAAGAAACATCATAAGATATCACTAATACACGGAATGTAAACTTGTCTACACAGGAACTGCATTCCAAAACAGAACAGGGTCTCAAATTTAGAAAACCAACTTATGCTTCCTTAAGGGGAAAGGTGAGTTGGGGTGCTGCATAAAACCAGAGATTGAAATGAGCACAGATAAAGTTCTATAAGCCAAATATGGAATAGACAAGAGCTACTCCTTGTTCAACGAAATGGACTCAACACCCCATATTCAACGCCTAGGAATATACCTGACTAGTAAGAATCATAAAAGCTATGGAATTGTATATCTCTGTAAGAGAATCAAGAGTGTGTACAGCGGCATTAAAGCAGTGAAAATCAGCTAAATCCCATATTAAAAATAAATTTCTTAAACAAAACACAATGACAGTGATATAGAGAGCAATACTTAAGTAATTCATTCAAGGCTTCTGATGCAACCTGCATTTACCATATCTACACCCAGAGCTGGGTGACACATAAGGATGGACACTTGGGGCTCATAAGATTGGTGAGGTTCGGTGAGCAAATGCAGACCCTTTGAAGTCATATTGCATGGTACCCATTCCACGGATCTCAACTCTCCAGGTTTAAGGGATTCTTCCTTCAGCTAAAACATGGATGTGGAACCCAGAGTATGATCCACCGTATGATCGAGAAATGTGTTCAAATGTGTCTCACTTTTCATTCCCTGGTACTCGGGTGCAACATTCCAGACGCTTTACTAACACTCTCCTCACTTGGAGAGTGAGTGCCTTTAACCTCCTGTTTGGCCCAGTTTGCAATTTCTGCGGAAGATGAACAGGAATAGCGAGAACCAATGAGAGGCTAGCTGGAGGTGTCTGGACGGGTAAATTTAACTCTCATTTCCCACAGAGAAGAGGAATAAACCAAAGGCTCAGCATGCCATGCCGGAACCAGATTAGGGCCTGAAGCAATCCTGCGGTGTTGTGGCCAGCTCACAAGAAAGCGAGTTGAAGAAAGGAGCTCAGGGGCACTGTAATTCACAAACCTGCAGATTTATAAAAGACAGCTATAGTCCGAATATATACTGAAGTAGGGCTGCCAAGAGGACTTGAATGCGGGGCAGAATTGCAGGAAACCGATTTCAGGAGGAATCGGAATTGGATTGCATTTAAAACACAGCAAAAGAGGCAGAACGTCGACAATGATGCACTTGGCCAAACAGGGCGTATGCGTTTTTTCCTGAATATATTCAGGAAAAAACGCATACGCCCTTTTTGGCCAACCAAGCAAGCTTGCAAAGGAAATCTGCACTACAATGAAGTCTCACTTCCCCCCGGTCAAAAGGGCCATCAGAAAAAAGTGTAAAATCCAGAAAGGCAGGACAGGCCATGGAGAACTGGGAGCCTTGTTATGCTGATGGGCGGGATGTAAATTGCCAACAACCACTGGGGAGAAGTGTATGGTGTTTCCTGAAACATCTAAAAAACAAAGCAACAGAGCCTAGGGCACTTCCACTTATGGTCCTATAGCTTAGGGAAATTTATATCAAAAAGACACAGCCACACCAAAATTTGGGACGGCTGTTTTTACAGGAATCTCTTCTGAGGCACAAGTTAAATATCCCAGAGAGCAAATAATGGATAAAGAAGTTGCGGTACTTCTGTACAACAGAATACCACTCAGCAATGAAATCTATGTCACCAGGCCCGTACCAGCATAATGAGTGGATTGAGGCACGATGATTCTAAGTGAAATAAGTCACACAGAAAAAGAAACATCATAAGGTATCACTAATACACGGAATGTGAACTTGGCTACACATGAACTGAATTACAAAACAGAACAGGGCCTCAAATTTAGAAAACCAACTTATGCTTGCTTAAGTGGGAAGGTCAGTTGGGGTGCTGCATAAAAGCAGAGTTTGAAATTAGCACAGATACCGTTCCATAAGCCCAATATGTAATAGACAAGAGCTACCCCTTGCTCAACGAAATGGATTCAACAATGAGGTATCACCTCACACCTGGTAGAATAGGCATCATTGAAAATCTACAAACAAAAATTGCTGGATAGGGTGTGGAGAAAAGGAACCCTCTTCCACTATTGTTGGGAATATAAATTGATACAGTCATTATGGAGAACAATATGGAATTTCTTAAGAAACTAACAATAGAATTACCATATGATACAGCAATCCCAGTACTGGACATATACCCAGACAAAACCATAAATCAAAAAGAGTCATTCACCGCAATGTTCATTGCATCACTATTTACAATATCGAGGTAATGGAAGCAACCTAAATGCCCACAGACAGACGAATGCATAAAGCTGTGGTACATATATAAAATGGAATATTACTAAGCCATGAAAAAGAATGAAATTGGGTCATTTGTAGAGACGTCGATGGATCTAGAGACTGTCATACAGAGTGAAGTAAGTCAGAAAGAGAAAAACAAATCCTGTATATTCATGCATATATGTGGAACCTAGAAAAACTGTACAGATTAACCATTTTGCAAGGCATAAATAGAGCAACAGATGTAGACAACAAACGTATGGACAACAAGGGGGGAAAGCTGTTGGGGGGGTGGTGGTGGGAGGAGTTGAGAGACTGGGATTGGCATGTATACATTTATATGTATAAAATACATAACCAATAAGAACCTGCTGTATAAAAATATAAAATAAAATTCAAAATTAAAAAGAAATAAAATTTAAAAAATAAAACAGAAAAAACAATTATTCCCTGCACATACATGTATTTATATGAATAAATTATTTCCATGCTTATATCTGTAAATACAAAAAAGAGGAATAAAATCTACCTTGAACCAAAAACGAAAAAGAGAAAAAAACACAGAACCCACCAGTTACACAGAGGAAAACCGTATCAGGGCACTTGCTCCAGTTGTAAACAATTCTGAAGTTGGTCAGTGGTGGGGAATCGTCTCCCATTCAGCCAGCAGCCCCCACGCAACAAGCGTCCTCATTGCAAAGCTGGGGCACCGTGCCGAGGCATCTGTGAGTAAACGTGAGCTGAGCCCCAGGCCAGTTGCTGCTGAACTATTCCCACCCGTCCCAGGTAAAACACCTGAATATATACAAGGACTTGAAAGCCTAGAGGAAGGGCCATAGAGCCACACGAGTGACAGCATGCCGGCCGACTTGGTGCCTGCAGGCCAGCCAGGATGGTCCTGGCCCTGGGTGCTCTTCTGGAAGATTTCCATTTCCCTGCCTGAGATACCCGTCCTGTCCCTGCCCCCACTGCTTTTTTCCTTCCTCACCTCTGCCCAGGGAGAAATTCCAGCAGCAGGTATGGGTGACACATCCTCTTCTTTAGCAGGTGGCAGCCTGGCAACTGCTGCAGAAAGTCCAGCAGAGCCCCACTCACACTGGGCCACCCACAAAGCCGTGGCCTCTCACTCCCTCCCACCAGCCCAGCCCGGAGACTGCTGACAGGGCAGAGAAAATGGCGTCAGGCACGGCTGCAGGGGCTCTTGCTGCCTGGAGTGGTATTTATATTGATCTCAACCCAGGCACACCTGGGGAGGGCTGGCCGGCACGGTAAGGCTGCCCAGGTCAGCCAATCATCACCCCTCAGGGGCTCACAGTTGCAGAAAATGGAACTTGCTGAACCGGCCAGGTCCAAGGAACAGGTGTGGGCTCCTGAGAGTCAGGATAGACAAGGGGCTGCAGCTTTGGCTTGTTTTCTAATCATTTTATCTGGCCCATGAGTGGGAGACAACTTCAAGAAAACCCTCTCCTAATGAGAGGAACCCAGGAGTCAGGGAGAGGAGGGGTGGGTGGTGGTTGGAGACAGAGGCCTGGTGCCCCGGGTGCAGTGGAAGTCTCTGGAAGACCAGGTGGAGGGAGGCCTCACGGAGTGATGCCCAGGGTCACAGACCTGTCGCAGCTGCTGTTTGTTAGTTCAAGTCCTGCTCTGAGGTGCTCTGTGTCAGCTCTGAGCGACAGGTGAGCTGGGGGTGCTCTGCAATGAGGGCTATGTGCACGGTTCCTGTGTGCCCAGCCCTGCCACGGTACCTGCAAGGGTAGCTCTGTATCCTGGGAGGGGCCTGACCACGAGAGCCCCGTGGGCTGGGGTGGGGGTGGGGTACCTGCCCAGGTGAGCTCCATATTCTGGGATTGGTCTGACCACGAGAGCCCCATGGGCTGCTGGGGACCTGGTAAAGGATGTCAGGACAGTCAGTGAAGCCACCGAGGATATACCTCCAGTTGCTCCTAATTCCTACACCCTGCTGGTCATTCTACCAACCACCAGGACATGGTATTCTGTATTAGTCTTCAATGATGCCTTCTTTTGTATTCCATTAGTCCCAGAGTCACAAGAAATTTTGGCTTGTGAGTGGCAGGACTCAACATACAACTAAAACAATACTTCCGGGCCGTCTGGCCCCAAGGGTGCAAAAATTCCCACACCATCTTTGGGGAAAGCTTAGCTAAAGACCTAAAAGTTCTACCTCTGGAAAAGGAAACCCTCCTTCAATATGCAGACGACATTCTGATCACCAGCCCTACTAAGGAGGCCTCTGAACTACCAAGCCAATAAAGGATAGAAGTTGTCCAAGAAAAAGCTCAAATACCACAGACTGCGGTGACCTGCCTGGGCTTCATTCTCACAGAAGGTCAGAGAAGCCCATCCCAGGAAAGGGAAGAAACCATTTTCAGCCTTACCCCTTTCTAAAACTAGAAGACAGCTTAGGGGTTCCTGGGGAGGCCAGGGTTTGCTGCTTCTGGATCCCTAACTACAGTCTACTAGCTGGGCCTCTATATGAAACACTGAAAGGAAACGATGATGATCCTTTTGAATAGAATCCAGAAGTGGCCTTTCAAGAATGGAAAGAGCAGTCAATTCAGACCCTTGCCCTGGAACTCCCTAATTTAGCTAAACCCTTTGACCTTTACATTCCCGGTGAAAGGTGAATCGCCATTGGAGAATTAGTGCAAAAACTGGGACCACTTGAAATGGAACAATGCAAGAATGCCATCCAGGTAGGATAAACTACGGTCACTAAGGGGCTTGGCCCACTGCCACATCTGGCCAAGATACTGGCGGTATCTAAAAACCTGGAAATCAGCAGCCCAAAAGGCCACCTCCCTCCTAAGGGAAAAGGACCCCACGTGGTGATCCTAACCACCAACCATGCCCTGAAGTTGCAGGGTTCGCTCCGTGGGCACACCGACCTCGAGTGAGGAGGCCCTCCAACTCCAACATCCAGAGAGATAACCGGGGGCAACAGGGCACCATGACGACTCGTGTGAACATCACTTGACCTGGAGTTTCTCTCATAAAACAACAAGAGTGTGTCCCAAAAGAGTAGACTACTGCTTGCAGGACTTACTGCACCCAGAGGGGAGCTAATAATCTTGGCGGGGGAACAGTATACCACACTGTCACCATAGAAAAGCCTACAGACACTGTGATGATGGTGGCCAATAAGACCGGCTGGACTCCTGTTTACTTCAAAAGGCTGTTGACTCAGTAGCCATCATGGTCCTTGATCACCACTGACCCTGGACTGTCTGGGAGTTGAGCGGGCAGGGCTCTGACACCTGGTGCTGTTTGTACGTTAATTCAGGGGCCTAATTGAAGAAAGCGCAGACTACTGGTCAGAGCATCTAGGCTGGCAGAGACGGTCAGCCTAAGGTGGCCGAACAAATGTGGGGCGGGGTGAAACCGGCCCCCACAGCGTCTCTGCACATCTCTTTCCTGGACCCTTAAAGGTCATTAGAATCTATAACACTTCCAATGCTGGTGCTCAGGTGGACGAGCAGGGAGGCAGGGGTCCTGGGGACAATCAACGTCACCGGGAGGCTGCTGGGGAGAAGCTCTGACCCTCGCCCCAGGGTATGAGGGCTCCCAACTCAGCACTCAGCAGTTACAGAAGAAGGGTCTGCACCCTCAGCACTCCAAGAATGAGGAACGGGACAAAAGGCAGAGGAGGGGTTTGTCCCCAGCAAAGCCCATTAAAAATCCCTGGGAGATAAAAATAGAATCTGGGCAATAAAGTCAAGTCTAACCTTTTTTATCCTTTGTGCTTTGTCTAATTTCACGTGCTCCTAGGGTCCCGCATGCAGAGCTTCCACACCCGGCACTTCAGACCAGATTTCCTAGTGCAGAATGGCTGGGTCGACACCTCAGCTCCTGGGGCCCAGTGCAGACTCCACGATATAGAGCCTGAGCTACAGCCAACCCGGCCCTCGAGAGCTCCGCCGCCTCCCTCCCTCCCACTGACTCTGACAGGATCTCTACACAGCAGCCCAGCCCACAGCCCACGGGGTAGTGCATGCTCTCACCTCTCCATTCTCTGATCAAAATATAAAGCTTCCTTTGCTTGTGAACCAAACTCAGTCTCGATCTGTTGGCCCCAATGACACTGGGCAGGGGGACACTTGTTGGGGTCCACTCTGGAGGATCAGTAACAGAAATTGAGACTATTGTAACCTCAATGAACAGATGTGTGAGCCAAACTGTAGTTAACATAGAACAGTGTATAAGGCTCGGGTAAAATAAGATGTTTTTAACACTTCCATTTGATATTTCCATCACTTTTTATAAGCAAGTTCAGTGAAAAGGTTTGTCTTATTTGTCAGGTCAATATTAGAGAAACGAAGTGATTTCTTTCCAAGGATGTACAGCTAATAATCTTGGTTAAACCTTCAATCTTGTTTTAAATGCTTTTCCATTGAAAATGATACCTCTCTTTCAGCTCCCCCATTTCTGAGAAGTATAAAATCTTATAATTTATTATTACCAAAGGGGAAAGGTGGGAGGAGGGATAAATTAACAGTTTGGAATGAACACATACACACTGCTATGTATAAAATAGATCATCAACAAGGAACTACTGTATAGCACAGGGAACTACACTCAACATTTTGCAATAACCTATAAGGGGAAATAATCTGAAAAAGAATAGATATTTTTATTGACATCATCTATCAATGACAGTTAAAGTGTAGCCTAAGGGAAGCTGGTGGTGAGTGCTTCTGACCCTGAAGACTTCAATCATCTAAAGTTTGGACTCTGCCTACTTCCCAAGGCCCTTAATGAACATATGTGTAGCCGTAGCTTAAAAACTTCCCCAGTTTGGGTTTCGGGGAGACACTGATTTTGAAAAAGCCCTGGTGTTCTCCTTACATGAATGGGACTCTTCCTACTGCTAAAACATGTCTGTCACACCCAGAGGATGGTATACCGTCTGATCGGGAAGAGTTTGGAAAAGGCATCTCATCTCCTCATCTCCTGGTGCTCGGGTTCACCCCTCCAGCGTCTTTACTAACAGTCTCCCCACTTGGAGATGTCAGCACTGTCAACATCCTGTTGCATACAGTTTGGAATTTGTCCAGAGGATGAAGCGGAAGGATGAGGAACAATGAGAGACAAGTCCTAGGTGTTCAGACAGGCACATGTCACTCTAATTTCCAATCAGGAAGACGAATTGACCAAAGGCTAGGGTTGCCCATGGAAACAGTATAGGGCTTGAGGAAATCCCGCTGCTTTGTGGCCAGTTCCCATAAACACGAGTTGAACAATGGAACTCAGGGGCAGTAAAATTCACAAAACTGCAGAGTTGAAAATATCCATCACTGAAAAATGTCTTGAGGAAAGTCAGAGAAAAGGACTTGTAAGCAAGGGAGAATGGCAGGAAAGGGATTTGAGGAGGTAGAAAGGACTCGCCATTAAGCACAAGAAAAGGAGCTGAACATTGCCAACATTGCAGTTGGCCAAAAAGGGTGTATGCGTTCTTTTCTGTATATATTCAAGAAAAGGGCATACACTTTTTTAGCCAACCAAACAGGTGGGCACTGGAAGTCAATACCACAAAAGATATCACTTCGCATCAGTCAGAAGAGCCATCCTCATAAAGCGTAAACAACAGAAATGCAGGACAGGGCAACGAGAAGAGGGAGCCCTGTGAGACTTATAGTGGAAATGTATATTGCCAACGGCCATTCTGGAGAAGTGTATTGTGTTTACTAAAGCATCTAAAAAATGAGCTACAGAGCATAGGGCACTTGCACTCATGGGCGTATATCTTGGGAAAAACAAAAATCGAGAGGACACAGGCACCCCAATGTTTACCCCCTCTCTGTTTAAAAGATCCTCGACTAGGATATAACTTAAATGTCTCTGGAGGGAAAAAATGGATAGAGATGTGGTACTTAGGTAGAGTGGAATATTATTCAGCCTGGAAATCAATGAAATATGGCCAGTTGTAACAACTCCGGAGGAGTTACGTATGATCATTCTAAGTGACAGAATTCAAAAAGAAAAAGACACATATCATAAGATATCACTTAAAGGTGGAATCCAAAATGGCTACACATGAAATAAATTACAAAACAAAAACATAGTCAAATATGTAGAAAACACGCATAAGGCTGCTAAACGGGAAAGGTGGGGAGGGGTGAGGCATCATCCAGGAGGTTGAAATTAGCAAAGATACCATTCCAAATACCAAACTGATAATCAACAAGGCCTACACGGTAGCTAAAAGAACTGCACTCAGCACACTCAAGTCACCGGAAAAGAATATATACGACTGGTAAGAATCTGAAAAAGAATTTATTGATGTCTCTCTGTACGTGAATCAAGTGGATGTACAGCAGCAAGAAACAGAGCTTTGAAAATCAGCTGTAACCAATATAGTAATAAATTGAAAAAAATAAACGACAGAGAGACAGAGAAAACCTCTTACAACTTTTCCTCAGGGACGGTGATGCAACATGGATTGAACACATCTAGACCCACAGCAGGATGAGACATAAGGCTGGAAACTGTTTGCGCTAAGAGAAATGTGAGGTTGGGTGAGGAAATGCACACCCTTTAAAGTAATACTACCTGGTACCCATTCAATGGGTCCCAAATCTGCAGGTTCAAGGGATCTTCCTACAGCTAAAACATGCATGGAAAACCCAGAGGACTGTACACCATGTGATCGGGAGATGTGTCTAAAATGCACCTCATTTATCCTCTCCTGGTGCTCCTGTTCACCATTCCAGCCACGCTACTTAGAATCTCCCCACTTGGAGAATCAGCACATTTAAACTTCTGTTTCACACATTTTGCAAATTGTGAGGAGGATGAACGGGAAGAGGGGGAACCAATGAGAGAAGAGTTGTAGGGGTTTGGACGGGCACATATCACTCTAATTTCCCATTAAGAATAAGAATTAAAGAAAGGCTCAGCCTGCCTCGCCGGAGCCAAAATAGGGCCTGAAGCAATCCTGCGGGTTTGAGGCCAGCTCACAAAAGAGCAACTTAAAAAATGGAGCTCAGGGTCACTGCAATTCACAAACCTGCAGAGTTATAAATGAAAACTAACGTCCAAAAATATGTTGAGGTAAGGCAAAGAAGAGGATCTGAATGCAAGACAGAATTGCAAGAAACAGATTTCAAGAGATCGATTGGACTCGTCTTTAACGCACATGAAAAGCGGCAGAATTTCGACAATGATGCAGTTGGCCCAAAAGGGCGTATGCGTTTTTTCCTGATTATATCCAGGAAAAAACGCATACGCACTTTATGGGCAACGAAGCAAGCAAGCAATGCAAATGTGCACAACAAAGAAGTCTCACTTCCCACCGGTCAAAAGGGCCATCCTAAAAAATTGTAAAAACCAGAAATGCAGGACAGGCCATGGAGAACAGGGAGCCTTTATACGCTGATGGGCAGTGTGTGAACTGCCGAGAGTCACTCTGGAGAAGTGTATGGTGGTTCCTAAATCATCTAAAAAACAGAGCTACAGAGCATAGGACACTTCCAATCATGGGAGTATATCTAGGGAAGTCTAAAAATCAACAAGACACAAGCACACCACAGTTTAGGGCTACTCTGTTTACAAGAACCTCAACTTCAGTACACCTTAAATATCCCAGGAAAGAGAACAATGGATAAAGAAGATGTGGTACTTATGTACAATGGAATATCTCTTCACCATGAAATCAATGTAATAAGGCTAGTAGAAGGATAAAGAGTGGATTTAGGTCCGATAATACTACTTGAAATAAGTCAAACAGAAAAAGAAACATATCATAAGATATCACTTATAGAGGGAGGGTAAATATGGCTGCACAAGAAATGAATTACAGAACAGAACAGTGTCTCACATTTAGAAAACACACTTATGTCAGCTTAAGGGGAAAGGAGAGGTGGGGTGATGCATAAAACCAGAGTTTGAAATTAGCACAGATACCGTTCAATAAACCAAATAGGTATTAGACAAGATCTACACCTTGCTCAATGAACAGGCCTCAACACACCCTATACACCGCAGAGAAATATATCTGAGGAATAAGAATCTTAAAACCCATGTATTGATATATCTCCATAAGGGAATCAAGTGTGTGCAGAGCGGCACAAACACAGCAGTGAAAAGGAGCTAAACCCCATTATAGAAATAAATTTTAAAAACAAAACGCTGAAACAATGAAAGAGAGAAAAATTCTTACAAAATTCGCTCAGGGGCTGTGAGGCAACCTGGATTGACCACATATAAACCCACAGCTGGATAAGACATAAGGCTGGACACTTGGGGCTGACAGGATTGGTGAGCTTTGGTGAGCAACTGCCGAAAGTTTAATGCAATACTTCATGCTACTCAGTCCAAGGGTCCCAACACTCCAGGTTGAAGGGAATCTTCCTACAGCTAAACCATGCTTGGGAAACCCAGCGACTGGTATACCATATGATCGGGAAAGGTTTCTAAAACGCACCTCATTTTTCCACTCCTGGGGCTCCGGATCGACATTCCAGCCGCTTTACTAACAACATCCCCACATGGAGTCAATGCCTTTAAGTTCTGGTATCGCACAGTCTGCAGTTAGTGCAGAGGATGAATGGGAATAGGGGGAACCAGTGAGAAACTAGCTGTAGCGGTTTCAATGGGCACATGTCACTCTAATATCACATCAGTAAGAAGAATTAAACAAAGGCACAGCAAGGTGCCCCAGAAGAAAAATAGGGCTCAAGGAATCCTGTGGTTATGGGGCAAGACCAAAAAAATAAGAGCTAAAAAATGGAGCTAAGGGCGACTGCAATTCAAAAACCTGCAGAGTTATAAAGGCCAACTATTTTTAAAAAATATATTGAGGTAAGGCTATGAAGAGGCATTGAAAGCAAGGCAGAATTGCAGGAAACCGATTTCAGGAGGTAGACTGGAATTGTATTGAAAGCATAGGAAAAGAGGCAGAACGTCCACAATGATGCACTTGGCCAAAAAGGGCGTATGCGTTTTTTCCTGAATATATTCAGGAAAAATTGCATACGCCCTTTTTGGCCAACCAAGCAAACTTGCAAAGGAAATCTGCACTACAATGAAGTCTCACTTCCCCCCGGTCAAAAGGGCCATCTGAAAAAAGTGTAAAATCCAGAAAGGCAGGACAGGCCATGGAGAACTGGGAGCATTGTTATGCTGAAGGGCGGGATGTAAATTGCCAACAGACACTCGGGAGAAGTGTATGGTGTTTCCTGAAACATCTAAAAAACAAAGCAACAGAGCCTACGGCACTTCCACTTATGGTCCTATAGCTTAGGGAAATTAAAATCAAAAAGACACAGCCACCCCAAAGTTTGGGACGCCTCTGTTTACAAGAACCTCGTTTACAGTACAAGTTCAACATCGCAGAAAGTGAAAAATGGATAAAGAACTTCTGGTATTTACTTACAATGCAGTATCACTCAGCAATGAAATCTATGTCATCAGGCCCGTAGCAGCATAATGAGTGGATTCAGGTACGATGATTCTAACTGAAATAAGTCACACAGAAAAAGAAACATCATAAGATATCACTAATACACGGAATGTAAACTTGGCTACACAGGAACTGCATTCCAAAACAGAACAGGGTCTCAAATTTAGAAAACCAACTTATGCTTGCTTAAGGGGAAAGGTGAGTTGGGGTGCTGCATAAAACCAGAGATTGAAATGAGCACAGATAAAGTTCCTTAAGTCAAATATGGAATAGACAAGAGCTACTCCTTGCTCAACGAAATGGACTCAACACCGCATATTAAACGCCTAAGAATGTACCTGACTAGTAAGTATCGTAAAACCTATGGATTGCTATGTCTCCAAAAGAGAATCAAGCGTGTGTACAGGGGCATAAACGCAGCAGTGATAGGATTGGAGAGGTTCGGTGAGCAAATGAAGACCCTTTGAAGTCATATTGCATGGTACCCATTACACGGGTTTCAACTACCCAGGTTTAAGGTATTCTTCCTTCAGCTAAAACATGCATGTGGAACCCAAGTACGATCAACCATGTGATCGGGAGACGTGTTCAAATATGTCTCAGTTTTCGTCCCTTGGTACTCGGGTGCAACATTTCAGACGCTTTACTAACACTCTCCCCACTTGGAGAGTCAGCGCCTTTAACCTACTGTTTGGCTCAGTTTGCAATTTCTGCGGAAGATGAACAGGAATAGCGAGAACCAATGAGAGGCTAGCTGGAGGTGTCTGGACGGGCAAATTTAACTCTCATTTCCCACCAGGAAGAGGAAATAACCAAAGGCTCAGCGTGCCGTGCCGGAACCAGATTAGGGCCTGAAGCCATCCTGCGGTGTTGCGGCCAGGTCACAAGAAAGCGAGTTGAAGAAAGGAGCTCAGGGGCACTGTAATTCACAAACCTGCAGAGTTATAAATGACAGCTATCGTCCAAAAATAGACTGAAGTAAGGTTGCCAAGAGGACTTGAAAGCGGGGCAGAATTGCAGGAAACCGATTTCAGGAGGTAGACTGGAATTGCATTGAAAGCATAGGAAAAGAGGCAGAACGTCCACAATGATGCACTTGGCCAAAAAGGGCGTATGCGATTTTTCCTGAATATATTCAGGAAAAAACGCATACGCCCTTTTTGTCCAACCAAGCAAGCTTGCAAAGGAAATCTGCACTACAATGAAGTCTCACTTCCCCCCCCCCCCTCCCGGTCAAAAGGGCCATCTGAAAAAAGTGTAAAATTCAGAAAGGCAGGAAGGGCCATGGAGAACTGGGAGCCTTCTTATGCTGATGGGCGGGATGTAAATTGCCAACAGACACTCGGGAGAAGTGTATGGTGTTTCCTGAAACATCTAAAAAACAAAGCAACAAAGCCTAGGGCACTTCCACTTATGGTCCTATAGCTTAGGGAAATGAAAATCAAAAAGACACAGCCACCCCAAAATTTGAGACGCCTCTGTTTACAAGAACCTCGTTAACAGTACAAGTTCAACATCGCAGAAAGTGAAAAATGGATAAAGAAGTTGTGGTATTTACTTACAAAGCAATATCACTCAGCAATGAAATCTGTGTCATCAGGCCCTTAGCAGCACAATGAGTGGATTCAGGTATGATGATTCTAACTGAAATAAGTCACACAGAAAAAGAAACATCATAAGATATCAGTAATACACGGAATGGAAACTTGGCTACACAGGAACTGAATTACAGAACAGAACAGGGTCTCAAATTTAGAAAACCAACTTATGCTTGCTTAAGGGTAAAGGTGAGTTGGGGTGCTGCATAAAACCAGAGATTGAAATGAGCAGAGATAAAGTTCCTTAAGCCAAATATGGAATAGACAAGAGCTACTCCTTGCTCAACGAAATGGACTCAACACCGCATATTAAACGCCTAAGAATGTACCTGACTAGTAAGTATCTTAAAACCTATGGATTGCTATGTCTCCGAAAGAGAATCAAGCATGTGTACAGGGGCATAAACGCAGCAGTGATAGGATTGGAGAGGTTCGGTGAGCAAATGAAGACCCTTTGAAGTCATATTGCATGGTACCCATTCCACGGGTTTCATATACGCAGGTTTAAGGTATTCTTCCTTCAGCTAAAACATGCATGTGGAACCTAGAGTATGATCAACCTTGTGATCGGGAGACGTGTTCAAATATGTCTCACTTTTCGTACCCTGGTTGTCGGGTGCAACATTCCAGACGCTTTACTAACACTCTCCCGACTTGGAGAGTCAGTCCCTTTAACCTCCTGTTTGCCCCAGTTTGCAATTTCTGCGGAAGATGAACAGGAATAGCGAGAACCAATGAGAGACTAGCTGGAGGTGTCTGGACGGGCAAATTTAACTCTCATTTCCCACCAGGAAGAGGAATTAACCAAAGGCTCAGCGTGCCGTGCCGGAACCAGATTAGGGCCTGAAGCCATCCTGCAGTGTTTCGGTCAGCTCAAAAGAAAGCGAGTTGAAGAAAGGAGCTCAGGGGCACTGTAATTCACAAACCTGCAGAGTTATAAATGACAGCTATCGTCCAAAAATAGACTGAAGTAAGGCTGCCAAGAGGACTTGAATGTGGGGCAGAATTGCAGGAAACCGATTTCAGGAGGTAGACTGGAATTGCATTGAAAGCATAGGAAAAGAGGCAGAACGTCCACAATGATGCACTTGGCCAAAAAGGGCGTATGCGTTTTTTCCTGAATATATTCAGGAAAAAACGCATACGCCCTTTTTGGCCAACCAAGCAAGCTTGCAAAGGAAATCTGCACTACAATGAAGTCTCACTTCCCCCCGGTCAAAAGGGCCATCTGAAAAAAGTGTAAAATCCAGAAAGGCAGGACAGGCCATGGAGAACTGGGAGCCTTGTTATGCTGATGGGCGGGATGTAAATTGCCAACAACCACTCGGGAGAAGTGTATGGTGTTTCCTGAAACATCTAAAAAACAAAGCAACAGAACCTAGGGCACTTCCACTTATGGTCCTATAGCTTAGGGAAATTAAAATCAAAAAGACACAGCCACCCCAAAGTTTGGAACGGCTCTGTTTACAAGAACCTCGTTTACAGTACAAGTTCAACATCGCAGAAAGTGAAAAATGGATAAAAAAGTTGTGGTATTTACTTACAAAGCCATATCACTCAGCAATGAAATCTGTGTCATCAGGCCCTTAGCAGCACAATGAGTGGATTCAGGTATGATGATTCTAACTGAAATAAGTCACACAGAAAAAGAAACATCATAAGATATCACTAATACACGGAATGTAAACTTGGCTACACAGGAACTGAATTCCAAAACAGAACAGGTTCTCAAATTTAGAAAACCAACTTATGCTTGCTTAAGGGGAAAGGTGAGTTGGGGTGCTGCATAAAACCAGACATAGAAATGAGCACAGATAAAGTTCCTTAAGCCAAATATGGAATAGACAAGAGCTACTCCTTGCTCAACGAAATGGACTCAACACCGCATATTAAACGCCTAAGAATGTACCTGACTAGTAAGTATCTTAAAACCTATGGATTGCTATGTCTCCGAAAGAGAATCAAGCATGTGTACAGGGGCATAAACGCAGCAGTGATAGGATTGGAGAGGTTCGGTGAGCAAATGAAGACCCTTTGAAGTCATATTGCATGGTACCCATTCCACGGGTTTCAGCTACCCAGGTTTAAGGTATTCTTCCTTCAGCTAAAACATGCATGTGGAACCTAGAGTATGATCAACCATTTGATCGGGAGATGTGTTCAAATATGTCTCAGTTTTCCTCCCCTGGTACTCGGGTGCAACATTCCAGACGCTTTACTGACACTCTCCCCACTTGAAGAGTCAGCGCCTTCAACCTCCTGTTTGGCACAGTTTGCAATTACTGCGGAAGATGAACAGGAATAGCGAGAACCAATGAGAGGCTAGCTGGAGGTGTCTGGACGGGCAAATTTAACTCTCATTTCCCACCAGGAAGAGGAAATAACCAAAGGCTCAGCGTGCCGTGCCAGAACCAGATTAGGGCCTGAAGCCATCCTGCGGGGTTGCGGCCAGCTCACAAGAAAGGGAGTTGAAGAAAGGAGCTCAGGGGCACTGTAATTCACAAACCTGCAGAGTTATAAATGACAGCTATCGTCCAAAAATAGACTGAAGTAAGGCTGCCAAGAGGACTTGAAAGCGGGGCAGAATTGCAGGAAACCGATTTCAGGAGGTAGACTGAAATTGCATTGAAAGCATAGGAAAAGAGGCAGAACGTCCACAATGATGCACTTGGCCAAAAAGGGCGTATGCGTTTTTTCCTGAATATATTCAGGAAAAAACGCATACGCCCTTTTTGGCCAACCAAGCAAGCTTGCAAAGGAAATCTGCACTACAATGAAGTCTCACTTCCCCCCGGTCAAAAGGGCCATCTGAAAAAAAGTGTAAAATCCAGAAAGGAAGGACAGGCCATGGAGAACTGGGAGCCTTGTTATGCTGATGGGCGGGATGTAAATTGCCAACAGACACTCGGGAGAAGTGTATGGTGTTTCCTGAAACATCTAAAAAACAAAGCAACAGAGCCTAGGGCACTGCCACTTATGGTCCTATAGCTTAGGGAAATTAAAATCAAAAAGACACAGCCACCCCAAAGTTTGGGACGCCTCTGTTTACAAGAACCTCGTTTACAGTACAAGTTCAACATCGCAGAAAGTGAAAAATGGATAAAGAAGTTGTGGTATTTACTTACAAAGCAATATCACTCAGCAATGAAATCTATGTCATCAGGCCCTTAGCATCACAATGAGTGGATTCAGGTATGATGATTCTAACTGAAATAAGTCACACAGAAAAAGAAACATCATAAGATATCAGTAATACACGGAATGTAAACTTGGCTACAAAGGAACTGAATTACAGAACAGAACAGGGTCTCAAATTTAGAAAACCAACTTATGCTTGCTTAAGGGTAAAGGTGAGTTGGGGTGCTGCATAAAACCAGAGATTGAAATGAGCACAGATAAAGTTCCTTAAGTCAAATATGGAATAGACAAGAGCTACTCCTTGCTCAACGAAATGGACTCAACACCGCATATTAAATGCCTAAGAATGTACCTGACTAATAAGTATCGTAAAACCTATGGATTGCTATGTCTCCAGAGAATCAAGCATGTGTACAGGGGCATAAACGCAGCAGTGATAGGATTGGAGAGGTTCGGTGAGCAAATGAAGACCCTTTGAAGTCATATTGCATGGTACCCATTACACGGGTCTCAATTCTCCAAGTTTAAGGTATTCTTCCTTCAGCTAAAACATGCATGTGGAACCCAAGTATGATCACCCATGTGAATGGGAGACGTGTTCAAATATGTCTCAGTATTCCTCCCCTGGTACTCGGGTGCAACATTCCAGACGCTTTACTAACACTCTCCCCACTTGGAGACTCAGCGCCTTTAACCTCCTGTTTGGCCCAGTTTGCAATTTCTGCGGAAGATGAACAGGAATAGCGAGAACCAATGAGAGGCTAGCTGGAGGTGTCTGGACGGGCAAATTTAACTCTCATTTCCCACCAGGAAGAGGAAATAACCAAAGGCTCAGCGTGCCGTGCCGGAACCAGATTAGGGCCTGAAGCCATCCTGCGGTGTTGCGGCCAGCTCAAAAGAAAGCGAGTTGAAGAAAGGAGCTCAGGGGCACTGTAATTCACAAACCTGCAGAGTTATAAATGACAGCTATCGTCCAAAAATATACTGAAGTAAGGCTGCCAAGAGGACTTGAATGTGGGGCAGAATTGCAGGAAACCGATTTCAGGAGGTAGACTGGAATTGCATTGAAAGCATAGGAAAAGAGGCAGAACGTCCACAATGATGCACTTGGCCAAAAAGGGCGTATGCGTTTTTTCCTGAATATATTCAGGAAAAAACGCATACGCCCCTTTTGGCCAACCAAGCAAGCTTTCAAAGGAAATCTGCACTACAATGAAGTCTCACTTCCCCCCGGTCAAAAGGGCCATCTGAAAAAAGTGTAAAATCCAGAAAGGAAGGACAGGCCATGGAGAACTGGGAGCCTTGTTATGCTGATGGGCGGGATGTAAATTGCCAACAGACACTCGGGAGAAGTGTATGGTGTTTCCTGAAACATCTAAAAAACAAAGCAACAGAGCCTAGGGCACTTCCACTTATGGTCCTATAGCTTAGGGAAATTAAAATCAAAAAGACACAGCCACCCCAAAGTTTGGGACGCCTCTGTTTACAAGAACCTCGTTTACAGTACAAGTTCAACATCGCAGAAAGTGAAAAATGGATAAAGAAGTTGTGGTATTTACTTACAAAGCAATATCACTCAGCAATGAAATCTATGTCATCAGGCCCTTAGCATCACAGTGAGTGGATTCAGGTATGATGATTCTAACTGAAATAAGTCACACAGAAAAAGAAACATCATAAGATATCAGTAATACACCGAATGTAAACTTGGCTACACAGGAACTGAATTACAGAACAGAACAGGGTCTCAAATTTAGAAAACCAACTTATGCTTGCTTAAGGGTAAAGGTGAGTTGGGGTGCTGCATAAAACCAGAGATTGAAATGAGCACAGATAAAGTTCCTTAAGTCAAATATGGCATAGACAAGAGCTACTCCTTGCTCAACGAAATGGACTCAACACCGCATATTAAACGCCTAAGAATGTACCTGACTAGTAAGTATCGTAAAACCTATGGATTGCTATGTCTCCAAGAGAATTAAGCATGTGTAGAGGGGCATAAACGCAGCAGTGATAGGATTGGAGAGGTTCGGTGAGCAAATGAAGACCCTTTGAAGTCATATTGCATGGTACCCATTACACGGGTCTCAATTCTCCAAGTTTAAGGTATTCTTCCTTCAGCTAAAACATGCATGTGGAACCCAAGTATGATCAACCATGTGAACGGGAGACGTGTTCAAATATGTCTCAGTTTTCCTCCCCTGGTACTCGGGTGCAACATTCCAGACGCTTTACTAACACTCTCCCCACTTGGAGAGTGAGCGCCTTTAACCTCCTGTTTGGTCCAGTTTGCAATTTCTGCGGAAGGTGAACAGGAATAGCGAGAACCAATGAGAGGCTAGCTGGAGGTGTCTGGACGGGCAAATTTAACTCTCATTTCCCACCAGGAAGAGGAAATAACCAAAGGCTCAGCGTGCCGTGCCAGAACCAGATTAGGGCCTGAAGCCAGCCTGCGGTGTTGCGGCCAGCTCAAAAGAAAGCGAGTTGAAGAAAGGAGCTCAGGGGCACTGTAATTCACAAACCTGCAGAGTTATAAATGACAGCTATCGTCCAAAAATATACTGAAGTAAGGCTGCCAAGAGGACTTGAATGTGGGGCAGAATTGCAGGAAACCGATTTCAGGAGGTAGACTGGAATTGCATTGAAAGCATAGGAAAAGAGGCAGAACGTCCACAATGATGCACTTGGCCAAAAAGGGCGTATGCGTTTTTTCCTGAATATATTCAGGAAAAAACGCATACGCCCTTTTTGGCCAACCAAGCAAGCTTGGAAAGGAAATCTGCACTGCAATGAAGTCTCACTTCCCCCCGGTCAAAAGGGCCATCTGAAAAAAGTGTAAAATCCAGAAAGGCAGGACAGGCCATGGAGAACTGGGAGCCTTGTTATGCTGATGGGCGGGATGTAAATTGCCAACAGACACTCGGGAGAGGTGTATGGTGTTTCCTGAAACATCTAAAAAACAAAGCAACAGAGCCTAGGGCACTGCCACTTATGGTCCTATAGCTTAGGGAAATTAAAATCAAAAAGACACAGCCACCCCAAAGTTTGGAACGCCTCTGTTTACAAGAGCCTCGTTTACAGTACATGTTCAACATCGCAGAAAGTGAAAAATGGATAAAGAAGTTGTGGTATTTACTTACAAAGCAATATCACTCAGCAATGAAATCTGTGTCATCAGGCCCTTAGCAGCACAATGAGTGGATTCAGGTATGATGATTCTAACTGAAATAAGTCACACAGAAAAAGAAACATCATAAGATATCAGTAATACATGGAATGGAAACTTGGCTACACAGGAACTGAATTACAGAACAGAACAGGGTCTCAAATTTAGAAAACCAACTTATGCTTGCTTAAGGGTAAAGGTGAGTTGGGGTGCTGCATAAAACCAGAGATTGAAATGAGCACAGATAAAGTTCCTTAAGCCAAATATGGAATAGACAAGAGCTACTCCTTGCTCAACAAAATGGACTCAACACCGCATATTAAACGCCTAAGAATGTACCTGACTTGTAAGTATCTTAAAACCTATGGATTGCTATGTCTCCAAAAGAGAATCAAGCATGTGTACAGGGGCATAAACGCAGCAGTGATAGGATTGGAGAGGTTCGGTGAGCAAATGAAGACCCTTTGAAGTCATATTGCATGGTACCCATTCCACGGGTTTCAACTACCCAGGTTTAAGGTATTCTTCCTTCAGCTAAAACATGCATGTGGAACCCAGAGTATGATCAACCATGTGATCGGGAGACGTGTTCAAATATGTCTCAGTTTTCGTACCCTGGTACTCGGGTGCAACATTCCAGACGCTTTACGAACCCTCTCCCGACTTGGAGAGTCAGTCCCTTTAACCTCCTGTTTGGCCCAGTTTGCAGTTTCTGCGGAAGATGAACAGGAATAGCGAGAACCAATGGAGACTAGCTGGAGGTGTCTGGACGGGCAAATTTAACTCTCATTTCCCACCAGGAAGAGGAAATAACCAAAGGCTCAGCGTGCCGTGCCGGAACCAGATTAGGGCCTGAAGCCATCCTGCAGTGTTGCGGCCAGGTCACAAGAAACAAGTTGAAGAAAGGAGCTCAGGGGCACTGTAATTCACAAACCTGCAGAGTTATAAATGACAGCTATCGTCCAAAAATAGACTGAAATAAGGCTGCCAAGAGGACTTGAAAGTGGGGCAGAATTGCAGGAAACCGATTTCAGGAGGTAGACTGGAATTGCATTGAAAGCATAGGAAAAGAGGCAGAACGTCCACAATGATGCACTTGGCCAAAAAGGGCGTATGCGTTTTTTCCTGATTATATTCAGGAAAAAACGCATACGCCCTTTTTGGCCAACCAAGCAAGCTTGCAAAGGAAATCTGCACTACAATGAAGTCTCACTTCCCACCGGTCAAAAGGGCCATATGAAAAAACTGTAAAATCCAGAAAGGCAGGACAGGCCATGGAGAACTGGGAGCTTTGTTATGCTGATGGGCGGGATGGAAATTGCCAACAACCACTCGGGAGAAGTGTATGGTGTTTCCTGAAACATCTAAAAAACAAAGCAACAGAACCTAGGGCACTTCCACTTATGGTCCTATAGCTTAGGGAAATTAAAATCAAAAAGACACAGCCACCCCAAAGTTTGGAATGGCTCTGTTTACAAGAACCTCTTTTACAGTACAAGTTCAACATCGCAGAAAGTGAAAAATGGATAAGGAAGTTGTGGTATTTACTTACAAAGCAATATCACTCAGCAATGAAATCTGTGTCATCAGGCCCTTAGCAGCACAATGAGTGGATTCAGGTATGATGATTCTAACTGCAATAAGTCACACAGAAAAAGGAACATCATAAGATATCAGTAATACACGGAATGTAAACTTGGCTACACAGGAACTGAATTACAGAACAGAACAGGGTCTCAAATTTAGAAAAGCAACTTATGCTTGCTTAAGGGTAAAGGTGAGTTGGGGTGCTGCATAAAACCAGAGATTGAAATGAGCACAGATAAAGTTCCTTAAGCCAAATATGCAATAGACAAGAGCTACTCCTTGCTCAACGAAATGGACTCAACACCGCATATTAAACGCCTAAGAATGTACCTGACTAGTAAGTATCTTAAAACCTATGGATTGCTATGTCTCCGAAAGAGAATCAAGCATGTGTACAGGGGCATAAACGCAGCAGTGATAGGATTGGAGAGGTTCGGTGAGCAAATGAAGACCATTTGAAGTCATATTGCATGGTACCCATTACACGGGTTTCAACTACCCAGGTTTTAGGTATTCTTCTTTCAGCTAAAACATGCATGTGCAACCCAGAGTATGATCAACCATGTGATCGGGAGACGTGTTCAAATATGTCTCAGTTTTCCTCCCCTGGTACTCGGGTGCAACATTCCAGACGCTTTACTAACACTCTCCCCACTTGGAGAGTCAGCGCCTTTAACCTCCTGTTTGGCACAGTTTGCAATTTCTGTGGAAGATGAACAGGAATAGCGAGAAGCAATGAGAGACTAGCTGGAGGTGTCTGGATGGGCAAATTTAACTCTCATTTCCCACCAGGAAGAGGAATTAACCAAAGGCTCAGCATGCCGTGCCAGAACCAGATTAGGGCCTGAAGACATCCTGCAGGATTGCGGCCAGGTCACAAGAAAGCGAGTTGAAGAAAGGAGCCTAGGGGCACTGTAATTCACAAACCTGCAGAGTTATAAATGACAGCTATTGTCCAAAAATATACTGAAGTAAGGCTGCCAAGAGGACTTGAAAGCGGGGCAGAATTGCAGGAAACCGATTTCAGGAGGTAGACTGGAATTGCATTGAAAGCATAGGAAAAGAGGCAGAACGTCCACAATGATGCACTTGGCCAAAAAGGGCGTATGCGTTTTTTCCTGAATATATTCAGGAAAAAACGCATACGCCCTTTTTGGCCAACCAAGCAAGCTTGCAAAGGAAACCTGCACTACAATGAAGTCTCACTTCCCCCCGGTCAAAAGGGCCATCTGAAAAAAGTGTAAAATCCAGAAAGGAAGGACAGGCCATGGAGAACTGGGAGCCTTGTTATGCTGAAGGGCGGGATGTAAATTGCCAACAGACACTCGGGAGAAGTGTATGGTGTTTCCTGAAACATCTAAAAAACAAAGCAACAGAGCCTAGGGCACTTCCACTTATGGTCCTATAGCTTAGGGAAATTAAAATCAAAAAGACACAGCCACCCCAAAGTTTGGGACGCCTCTGTTTACAAGAACCTCGTTTACAGTACAAGTTCAACATCGCAGAAAGTGAAAAATGGATAAAGAAGTTGTGGTATTTACTTACAAAGCAATATCACTCAGCAATGAAATCTATGTCATCAGGCCCTTAGCATCACAATGAGTGGATTCAGGTATGATGATTCTAACTGAAATAAGTCACACAGAAAAAGAAACATCATAAGATATCACTAATACACGGAATGTAAACTTGGCTACACAGGAACTGAATTACAGAACAGAACAGGGTCTCAAATTTAGAAAACCAACTTATGCTTGCTTAAGGGTAAAGGTGAGTTGGGGTGCTGCATAAAACCAGACATTGAAATGAGCACAGATAAAGTTCCTTAAGTCAAATATGGAATAGACAAGAGCTACTCCTTGCTCAACGAAATGGACTCAACACCGCATATTAAATGCCTAAGAATGTACCTGACTAGTAAGTATCGTAAAACCTATGGATTGCTATGTCTCCAAGAGAATCAAGCATGTGTACAGGGGCATAAACGCAGCAGTGATAGGATTGTAGGGGTTCGGTGAGCAAATGAAGACCCTTTGAAGTCATATTGCATGGTACCCATTACACGGGTCTCAATTCTCCAAGTTTAAGGTATTCTTCCTTCAGCTAAAACATGCATGTGGAACCCAAGTATGATCAACCATGTGAACGGGAGACGTGTTCAAATATGTCTCAGTTTTCCTCCCCTGGTACTCGGGTGCAACATTCCAGACGCTTTACTAACACTCTCCCCACTTGGAGACTCAGCGCCTTTAACCTCCTGTTTGGCCCAGTTTGCAATTTCTGCGGAAGATGAACAGGAATAGCGAGAACCAATGAGAGGCTAGCTGGAGGTGTCTGGACGGGCAAATTTAACTCTCATTTCCCACCAGGAAGAGGAAATAACCAAAGGCTCAGCGTGCCGTGCCGGAACCAGATTAGGGCCTGAAGCCATCCTGTGGTGTTGCGGCCAGCTCAAAAGAAAGCGAGTTGAAGAAAGGAGCTCAGGGGCACTGTAATTCACAAACCTGCAGAGTTATAAATGACAGCTATCATCCAAAAATATACTGAAGTAAGGCTGCCAAGAGGACTTGAATGTGGGGCAGAATTGCAGGAAACCGATTTCAGGAGGTAGACTGGAATTGCATTGAAAGCATAGGAAAAGAGGCAGAACGTCCACAATGATGCACTTGGCCAAAAAGGGCGTATGCGTTTTTTCCTGAATATATTCAGGAAAAAACGCATACGCCCTTTTTGGCCAACCAAGCAAGCTTGCAAAGGAAATCTGCACTACAATGAAGTCTCACTTCCCCCCGGTCAAAAGGGCCATCTGAAAAAAGTGTAAAATCCAGAAAGGCAGGACAGGCCATGGAGAACTGGGAGACTTGTTATGCTGATGGGCGGGATGTAAATTGCCAACAACCACTCGGGAGAAGTGTATGGTGTTTCCTGAAACATCTAAAAAACAAAGCAACAGAGCCTAGGGCACTTCCACTTATGGTCCTATAGCTTAGGGAAATTAAAATCAAAAAGACACAGCCACCCCAAAGTTTGGAACGGCTCTGTTTACAAGAACCTCGTTTACAGTACAAGTTCAACATCGCAGAAAGTGAAAAATGGATAAAGAAGCTGTGGTATTTACTTACAAAGCAATATCACTCAGCAATGAAATCTGTGTCATCAGGCCCTTAGCAGCACAATGAGTGGATTCAGGTATGATGATTCTAACTGAAATAAGTCACACAGAAAAAGAAACATCATAAGATATCAGTAATACACGGAATGGAAACTTGGCTACACAGGAACTGAATTACAGAACAGAACAGGGTCTCAAATTTAGAAAACCAACTTATGCTTGCTTAAGGGTAAAGGTGAGTTGGGGTGCTGCATAAAACCAGAGATTGAAATGAGCACAGATAAAGTTCCTTAAGTCAAATATGGAATAGACAAGAGCTACTCCTTGCTGAACGAAATGGACTCAACACCGCATATTAAACGCCTAAGAATGTACCTGACTAGTAAGTATCTTAAAACCTATGGATTGCTATGTCTCCAAAAGAGAATCAAGCATGTGTACAGGGGCATAAACGCAGCAGTGATAGGATTGGAGAGGTTCGGTGAACAAATGAAGACCCTTTGAAGTCATATTGCATGGTACCCATTACACGGGTCTTAACTCTCCAGGTTTAAGGTATTCTTCCTTCAGCTAAAACATGCATGTGGAACCCAAGTATGATCAACCATGTGAACGGGAGACGTGTTCAAATATGTCTCAGTTTTCCTCCCCTGGTACTCGGGTGCAACATTCCAGACGCTTTACTAACAATCTCCCCACTTGGAGAGTCAGCGCCTTTAACCTCCTGTTTGGCTCAGTTTGCAATTTCTGCGGAAGATGAACAGGAATAGCGAGAACCAATGAGAGGCTAGCTGGAGGTGTCTGGACGGGCAAATTTAACTCTCATTTCCCACCAGGAAGAGGAAATAACAAAAGGCTCAGTGTGCCGTGCCGGAACCAGATTAGGGCCTGAAGCCATCCTGCGGTGTTGCGGCCAGCTCAAAAGAAAGCGAGTTGAAGAAAGGAGCTCAGGGGCACTGTAATTCACAAACCTGCAGAGTTATAAATGACAGCTATCGTCCAAAAATATACTGAAGTAAGGTTGCCAAGAGGACTTGAAAGCGGGGCAGAATTACAGGAAACCAACTTCAGGAGGTAGACTGGAATTGCATTGAAAGCATAGGAAAAGGGGCAGAACGTCCACAATGATGCACTTGGCCAAAAAGGGCGTATGCGTTTTTTCCTGAATATATTCAGGAAAAAACGCATACGCCCTTTTTGGCCAACCAAACAAGCTTGCAAAGGAAATCTGCACTGCAATGAAGTCTCACTTCCCCCCGGTCAAAAGGGCCATCTGAAAAAAGTGTAAAATCCAGAAAGGCAGGACAGGCCATGGAGAACTGGGAGCCTTGTTATGCTGATGGGCGGGATGTAAATTGCCAACAGACACTCGGGAGAAGTGTATGGTGTTTCCTGAAACATCTAAAAAACAAAGCAACAGAGCCTAGGGCACTGCCACTTATGGTCCTGTAGCTTAGGGAAATTAAAATCAAAAAGACACAGCCACCCCAAAGTTTGGAACGGCTCTGTTTACAAGAACCTCGTTTACAGTACAAGTTCAACATCGCAGAAAGTGAAAAATGGATAAAGAAGTTGTGGTATTTACTTACAAAGCAATATCACTCAGCAATGAAATCTGTGTCATCAGGCCCTTAGCAGCACAATGAGTGGATTCAGGTATGATGATTCTAACTGAAATAAGTCACACAGAAAAAGAAACATCATAAGATATCAGTAATACACGGAATGGAAACTTGGCTACACAGGAACTGAATTACAGAACAGAACAGGGTCTCAAATTTAGAAAACCAACTTATGCTTGCTTAAGGGGAAAGGTGAGTTGGGGTGCTGCATAAAACCAGAGATTGAAATGAGCACAGATAAAGTTCCTTAAGCCAAATATGGAATAGACAAGAGCTACTCCTTGCTCAACAAAATGGACTCAACACTGCATATTAAACGCCTAAGAATGTACCTGACTTGTAAGTATCTTAAAACCTATGGATTGCTATGTCTCCGAAAGAGAATCAAGCATGTGTACAGGGGCATAAACGCAGCAGTGATAGGATTGGAGAGGTTCGGTGAGCAAATGAAGACCCTTTGAAGTCATATTGCATGGTACCCATTCCACGGGTTTCAACTACCCAGGTTTAAGGTATTCTTCCTTCAGCTAAAACATGCATGTGGAACCTAGAGTATGATCAACCATGTGATCGGGAGACGTGTTCAAATATGTCTCAGTTTTCGTACCCTGGTACTCGGGTGCAACATTCCAGACGCTTTACTAACACTCTCCCGACTTGGAGAGTCAGTCCCTTTAACCTGCTGTTTGGCCCAGTTTGCAATTTCCGTGGAAGATGAACAGGAATAGCGAGAACAAATGAGAGACTAGCTGGAGGTGTCTGGATGGGCAAATTTAACTCTCATTTCCCACCAGGAAGAGGAAATAACCAAAGGCTCAGCGTGCCGTGCCGGGACCAGATTATGGCCTGAAGCCATCCTGCGGTGTTGCGGCCTGCTCAAAAGAAAGCGAGTTGAAGAAAGGAGCTCAGGGGCACTGTAATTCACAAACCTGCAGAGGTATAAATGACAGCTATCGTCCAAAAATATACTGAAGTAAGGCTGCCAAGAGGACTTGAAAGCGGGGCAGAATTGCAGGAAACCGATTTCAGGAGGTAGACTGGAATTGCATTGAAAGCATAGGAAAAGAGGCAGAACGTCCACAATGATGCACTTGGCCAAAAAGGGCGTATGCGTTTTTTCCTGAATGTATTCAGGAAAAAACGCATACGCCCTTTTTGGCCAACCAAGCAAGCTTGCAAAGGAAATCTGCACTACAATGAAGTCTCACTTCCCCCCGGTCAAAAGGGCCATCTGAAAAAAGTGTAAAATCCAGAAAGGCAGGACAGGCCATGGAGAACTGGGAGCCTTGTTATGCTGATGGGCGGGATGTAAATTGCCAACAACCACTCGGGAGAAGTGTATGGTGTTTCCTGAAACATCTAAAAAACAAAGCAACAGAACCTAGGGCACTTCCACTTATGGTCCAATAGCTTAGGGAAATTAAAATAAAAAAGACACAGCCACCCCAAAGTTTCGAACGGCTCTGTTTACAAGAACCTCGTTTACAGTACAAGTTCAACATCGCAGAAAGTGAAAAATGGATAAGGAAGTTGTGGTACTTACTTACAAAGCAATATCACTCAGCAATGAAATCTGTGTCATCAGGCCCTTAGCAGCACAATGAGTGGATTCAGGTATGATGATTCTAACTGCAATAAGTCACACAGAAAAAGGAACATCATAAGATATCAGTAATACACGGAATGTAAACTTGGCTACACAGGAACTGAATTACAGAACAGAACAGGGTCTCAAATTTAGAAAAGCAACTTATGCTTGCTTAAGGGTAAAGGTGAGTTGGGGTGCTGCATAAAACCAGAGATTGAAATGAGCACAGATAAAGTTCCTTAAGCCAAATATGCAATAGACAAGAGCTACTCCTTGCTCAACGAAATGGACTCAACACCGCATATTAAACGCCTAAGAATGTACCTGACTAGTAAGTATCTTAAAACCTATGGATTGCTATGTCTCCGAAAGAGAATCAAGCATGTGTACAGGGGCATAAACGCAGCAGTGATAGGATTGGAGAGGTTCGGTGAGCAAATGAAGACCATTTGAAGTCATATTGCATGGTACCCATTACACGGGTTTCAACTACCCAGGTTTTAGGTATTCTTCTTTCAGCTAAAACATGCATGTGCAACCCAGAGTATGATCAACCATGTGATCGGGAGACGTGTTCAAATATGTCTCAGTTTTCCTCCCCTGGTACTCGGGTGCAACATTCCAGACGCTTTACTAACACTCTCCCCACTTGGAGAGTCAGCGCCTTTAACCTCCTGTTTGGCACAGTTTGCAATTTCTGTGGAAGATGAACAGGAATAGCGAGAAGCAATGAGAGACTAGCTGGAGGTGTCTGGATGGGCAAATTTAACTCTCATTTCCCACCAGGAAGAGGAATTAACCAAAGGCTCAGCGTGCCGTGCCAGAACCAGATTAGGGCCTGAAGACATCCTGCAGGGTTGCGGCCAGGTCACAAGAAAGCGAGTTGAAGAAAGGAGCCTAGGGGCACTGTAATTCACAAACCTGCAGAGTTATAAATGACAGCTATTGTCCAAAAATATACTGAAGTAAGGCTGCCAAGAGGACTTGAAAGCGGGGCAGAATTGCAGGAAACCGATTTCAGGAGGTAGACTGGAATTGCATTGAAAGCATAGGAAAAGAGGCAGAACGTCCACAATGATGCACTTGGCCAAAAAGGGCGTATGCGTTTTTTCCTGAATATATTCAGGAAAAAACGCATACGCCCTTTTTGGCCAACCAAGCAAGCTTGCAAAGGAAACCTGCACTACAATGAAGTCTCACTTCCCCCCGGTCAAAAGGGCCATCTGAAAAAAGTGTAAAATCCAGAAAGGAAGGACAGGCCATGGAGAACTGGGAGCCTTGTTATGCTGATGGGCGGGATGTAAATTGCCAACAGACACTCGGGAGAAGTGTATGGTGTTTCCTGAAACATCTAAAAAACAAAGCAACAGAGCCTAGGGCACTGCCACTTATGGTCCTATAGCTTAGGGAAATTAAAATCAAAAAGACACAGCCACCCCAAAGTTTGGGACGCCTCTGTTTACAAGAACCTCGTTTACAGTACAAGTTCAACATCGCAGAAAGTGAAAAATGGATAAAGAAGTTGTGGTATTTACTTACAAAGCAATATCACTCAGCAATGAAATCTATGTCATCAGGCCCTTAGCATCACAATGAGTGGATTCAGGTATGATGATTCTAACTGAAATAAGTCACACAGAAAAAGAAACATCATAAGATATCACTAATACACGGAATGTAAACTTGGCTACACAGGAACTGAATTACAGAACAGAACAGGGTCTCAAATTTAGAAAACCAACTTATGCTTGCTTAAGGGTAAAGGTGAGTTGGGGTGCTGCATAAAACCAGAGATTGAAATGAGCACAGATAAAGTTCCTTAAGTCAAATATGGAATAGACAAGAGCTACTCCTTGCTCAACGAAATGGACTCAACACCGCATATTAAATGCCTAAGAATGTACCTGACTAGTAAGTATCGTAAAACCTATGGATTGCTATGTCTCCAAGAGAATCAAGCATGTGTACAGGGGCATAAACGCAGCAGTGATAGGATTGTAGGGGTTCGGTGAGCAAATGAAGACCCTTTGAAGTCATATTGCATGGTACCCATTACACGGGTCTCAATTCTCCAAGTTTAAGGTATTCTTCCTTCAGCTAAAACATGCATGTGGAACCCAAGTATGATCAACCATGTGAACGGGAGACGTGTTCAAATATGTCTCAGTTTTCCTCCCCTGGTACTCGGGTGCAACATTCCAGACGCTTTACTAACACTCTCCCCACTTGGAGACTCAGCGCCTTTAACCTCCTGTTTGGCCCAGTTTGCAATTTCTGCGGAAGATGAACAGGAATAGCGAGAACCAATGAGAGGCTAGCTGGAGGTGTCTGGACGGGCAAATTTAACTCTCATTTCCCACCAGGAAGAGGAAATAACCAAAGGCTCAGCGTGCCGTGCCGGAACCAGATTAGGGCCTGAAGCCATCCTGCGGTGTTGCGGCCAGCTCAAAAGAAAGCGAGTTGAAGAAAGGAGCTCAGGGGCACTGTAATTCACAAACCTGCAGAGTTATAAATGACAGCTATCGTCCAAAAATATACTGAAGTAAGGCTGCCAAGAGGACTTGAATGTGGGGCAGAATTGCAGGAAACCGATTTCAGGAGGTAGACTGGAATTGCATTGAAAGCATAGGAAAAGAGGCAGAACGTCCACAATGATGCACTTGGCCAAAAAGGGCGTATGCGTTTTTTCCTGAATATATTCAGGAAAAAACGCATACGCCCTTTTTGGCCAACCAAGCAAGCTTGCAAAGGAAATCTGCGCTACAATGAAGTCTCACTTCCCCCCGGTCAAAAGGGCCATCTGAAAAAAGTGTAAAATCCAGAAAGGCAGGACAGGCCATGGAGAACTGGGAGACTTGTTATGCTGATGGGCGGGATGTAAATTGCCAACAACCACTCGGGAGAAGTGTATGGTGTTTCCTGAAACATCTAAAAAACAAAGCAACAGAGCCTAGGGCACTTCCACTTATGGTCCTATAGCTTAGGGAAATTAAAATCAAAAAGACACAGCCACCCCAAAGTTTGGAACGGCTCTGTTTACAAGAACCTCGTTTACAGTACAAGTTCAACATCGCAGAAAGTGAAAAATGGATAAAGAAGCTGTGGTATTTACTTACAAAGCAATATCACTCAGCAATGAAATCTGTGTCATCAGGCCCTTAGCAGCACAATGAGTGGATTCAGGTATGATGATTCTAACTGAAATAAGTCACACAGAAAAAGAAACATCATAAGATATCACTAATACACGGAATGGAAACTTGGCTACACAGGAACTGAATTACAGAACAGAACAGGGTCTCAAATTTAGAAAACCAACTTATGCTTGCTTAAGGGTAAAGGTGAGTTGGGGTGCTGCATAAAACCAGAGATTGAAATGAGCACAGATAAAGTTCCTTAAGTCAAATATGGAATAGACAAGAGCTACTCCTTGCTGAACGAAATGGACTCAACACCGCATATTAAACGCCTAAGAATGTACCTGACTAGTAAGTATCTTAAAACCTATGGATTGCTATGTCTCCAAAAGAGAATCAAGCATGTGTACAGGGGCATAAACGCAGCAGTGATAGGATTGGAGAGGTTCGGTGAACAAATGAAGACCCTTTGAAGTCATATTGCATGGTACCCGTTACACGGGTCTTAACTCTCCAGGTTTAAGGTATTCTTCCTTCAGCTAAAACATGCATGTGGAACCCAAGTATGATCAACCATGTGAACGGGAGACGTGTTCAAATATGTCTCAGTTTTCCTCCCCTGGTACTCGGGTGCAACATTCCAGACGCTTTACTAACAATCTCCTCACTTGGAGAGTCAGCGCCTTTAACCTCCTGTTTGGCTCAGTTTGCAATTTCTGCGGAAGATGAACAGGAATAGCGAGAACCAATGAGAGGCTAGCTGGAGGTGTCTGGACGGGCAAATTTAACTCTCATTTCCCACCAGGAAGAGGAAATAACTAAAGGCTCAGTGTGCCGTGCCGGAACCAGATTAGGGCCTGAAGCCATCCTGCGGTGTTGCGGCCAGCTCAAAAGAAAGCGAGTTGAAGAAAGGAGCTCAGGGGCACTGTAATTCACAAACCTGCAGAGTTATAAATGACAGCTATCGTCCAAAAATATACTGAAGTAAGGTTGCCAAGAGGACTTGAAAGCGGGGCAGAATTACAGGAAACCAACTTCAGGAGGTAGACTGGAATTGCATTGAAAGCATAGGAAAAGGGGCAGAACGTCCACAATGATGCACTTGGCCAAAAAGGGCGTATGCGTTTTTTCCTGAATATATTCAGGAAAAAACGCATACGCCCTTTTTGGCCAACCAAACAAGCTTGCAAAGGAAATCTGCACTGCAATGAAGTCTCACTTCCCCCCGGTCAAAAGGGCCATCTGAAAAAAGTGTAAAATCCAGAAAGGCAGGACAGGCCATGGAGAACTGGGAGCCTTGTTATGCTGATGGGCGGGATGTAAATTGCCAACAGACACTCGGGAGAAGTGTATGGTGTTTCCTGAAACATCTAAAAAACAAAGCAACAGAGCCTAGGGCACTGCCACTTATGGTCCTGTAGCTTAGGGAAATTAAAATCAAAAAGACACAGCCACCCCAAAGTTTGGAACGGCTCTGTTTACAAGAACCTCGTTTACAGTACAAGTTCAACATCGCAGAAAGTGAAAAATGGATAAAGAAGTTGTGGTATTTACTTACAAAGCAATATCACTCAGCAATGAAATCTGTGTCATCAGGCCCTTAGCAGCACAATGAGTGGATTCAGGTATGATGATTCTAACTGAAATAAGTCACACAGAAAAAGAAACATCATAAGATATCAGTAATACACGGAATGGAAACTTGGCTACACAGGAACTGAATTACAGAACAGAACAGGGTCTCAAATTTAGAAAACCAACTTATGCTTGCTTAAGGGGAAAGGTGAGTTGGGGTGCTGCATAAAACCAGAGATTGAAATGAGCACAGATAAAGTTCCTTAAGCCAAATATGGAATAGACAAGAGCTACTCCTTGCTCAACGAAATGGACTCAACACCGCATATTAAATGCCTAAGAATGTACCTGACTAGTAAGTATCTTAAAACCTATGGATTGCTATGTCTCCGAAAGAGAATCAAGCATGTGTACAGGGGCATAAACGCAGCAGTGATAGGATTGGAGAGGTTCGGTGAGCAAATGAAGACCCTTTGAAATCATATTGCATGGTACCCATTCCACGGGTTTCAACTACCCAGTTCTAAGGTATTCTTCCTTCAGTTGAAACATGCATGTGGAACCTAGAGTATGATCAACCATGTGATCGGGAGACGTGTTCAAATATGTCTCACTTTTCGTAACCTGGTACTCGGGTGCAACATTCCAGACGCTTTACTAACACTCTCCCCACTTGGAGAGTCAGCGCCTTTAACCTCCTGTTTGGCCCAGTTTGCAATTTCTGCGGAAGATGAACAGGAATAACGAGAACCAATGAGAGGCTAGCTGGAGGTGTCTGGACGGGCAAATTTAACTCTCATTTCCCACCAGGAAGAGGAAATAACCAAAGGCTCAGCGTGCCATACCGGAAACAGATTAGGGCCAGAAGCCATCCTGCGGTGTTGCGGCCAGCTCAAAAGAAAGCGAGTTGAAGAAAGGAGCTCAGGGGCACTGTAATTCACAAACCTGCAGAGTTATAAATGACAGCTATCGTCCAAAAATAGACTGAAGTAAGGCTGCCAAGAGGACTTGAAAGCGGGGCAGAATTGCAGGAAACCGATTTCAGGAGGTAGACTGGAATTGCATTGAAAGCATAGGAAAAGAGGCAGAACGTCCACAATGATGCACTTGGCCAAAAAGGGCGTATGCGTTTTTTCCTGAATATATTCAGGAAAAAACGCATACGCTCTTTTTGGCCAAGCAAGCAAGCTTGCAAAGGAAATCTGCACTACAATGAAGTCTCACTTCCCCCCAGTCAAAAGGGCCATCTGAAAAAAGTGTAAAATCCAGAAAGGCAGGACAGGCCATGGAGAACTGGGAGCCTTGTTATGCTGATGGGCGGGATGTAAATTGCCAACAACCACTCGGGAGAAGTGTATGGTGTTTCCTGAAACATCTAAAAAACAAAGCAACAGAACCTAGGGCACTTCCACTTATGGTCCTATAGCTTAGGGAAATTAAAATCAAAAAGACACAGCCACCCCAAAGTTTGGAACGGCTCTGTTTACAAGAACCTCGTTTACAGTACAAGTTCAACAACGCAGAAAGTGAAAAATGGATAAACAACTTGTGGTACTTACGTACAAAGCAGTATCACTCAGCAATGAAATCTATGTCATCAGGCCTGTAGCAGCATAATGAGTGGATTCAGGTACGATGATTCTAACTGAAATAACTCACACAGAAAAAGAAACATCATAAGATATCACTAATACACGGAATGGAAACTTGGCTACACAGGAACTGCATTCCAAAACAGAACAGGGTCTCAAATTTAGAAAACCAACTTATGCTTGCTTAAGGGTAAAGGTGAGTTGGGGTGCTGCATAAAACCAGAGATTGAAATGAGCACAGATAAAGTTCCTTAAGCCAAATATGGAATAGACAAGAGCTACTCCTTGCTCAACAAAACGGACTCAACACCGCATATTAAACGCCTAAGAATGTACCTGACTAGTAAGTATCTTAAAACCTATGGATTGCTATGTCTCCGAAAGAGAATCAAGCATGTGTACAGGGGCATAAACGCAGCAGTGATAGGATTGGAGAGGTTCGTGAGCAAATGAAGACCCTTTGAAGTCATATTGCATGGTACCCATTCCACGGGTTT